>NW_022990449.1:120000-168536 GCF_902827175.1 Gymnodraco acuticeps
ATTTGAGCCTCTAGAGCTCTCCTCCCTAAAAGCACTGTCGTGGAAGACAGCGTTGCTACTTGCCTTAACGTCAGCCAAAAGAGTGTCCGAGTTAACCGCTCTGTCGGTGCACCCGAGCTGTTTACTGATTCGGGGTGACCGGAGCGGGGCGACACTCAGACCGAACCCCTCCTTTGTGCCCAAGAGCCTAAGGAGTGCGTTCAGGTCGAGGGCTATTCAGTTGGGGGGATTTTGTCTTCCACCCCATAGTGGGGCTAGGGAGGCTAGATTGCACCTCCTCTGCCCGGTGCATGCGCTAGCGTGTTATGTGGAGCGCACGGCTGCCCTTAGACGCACTGAACAGCTGTTTGTGAGCTTCGGGGGCATTGCACATGCCTACGGTCAGGCGGGGTGAGCCTTCCCCACGGGGGTCCGTGCACACTCTACACTGGCTGTGACTGTGTCAACAGCCTTATTTAACGGCATGAGTGTGGAGGACATATGCACGGCGGCGTCTTGGTCAACGCCAGGCCCCTACATAAGGTTTTATCTCTTGGATATGTCTGGCTCCTTTTCATCGTCTGTGCTTGCTGGGGCAACACAGGACTGGTGAGGAGGGAGGGGGGCTGTGGGTCAGTGGGCATCTGACCCCCTCCCTGTGGCGTGCACTGGCCCCATAGGGGCTGGAGGACTCTTTCCCGCTTTAGGGCAGGAGGGGAGAGTCCTCCACGTCATAGTCCACTTGCGCTCTCCCCGTGCTCTTTAGGGACTCGGGGGAGGTGCATAGTTTGCCCATACAGGGCTGAGGACTCTCTCCGTCCGCCCAGGGCCGTATCCAGGATACCGTGGTCCAAACATGTTAGGGGGGTTCGGGGGATACACCCCGAGATTTTTGGGATTTTCATGATCTAGTTAGGTGCTTTTTAAGTCCTGTGGGGGGTCACACATTGGATAATATATTGATTTCAAACCATGTCAGTGGGCTGACAATGTCAGCATCAATTATTTTGAAAGTGTAATACATAAGAATCAGTTGATTGTTACTATTAATGATCTGGACATGCAGAAGAGGCTAAAATGATCACAACACATTGTCAACATTCATTTTCCATGTCTCTCTCCTTTCCATAACCTGCAGCCTCTTCCATCTTCTTTAGTCTCTCTGTCTTCTTCCTGTTCATTACTCTCTCTGTCCTCTACTCTTTCTCTTTGTTCAATCTCTCCCTCGTTGTTCACTTTTTGCTCCTCCTCACTTGTCGCTCCTGCCAGTGAATTAAAAGCAATTCAGCCATTTAGTTCATTTCACTTGTTTGTTTGCATTCTTTTTTTAATTTAAATCTGTTTTGTTTGATTCTCAAAAGAGAACAAAGATGTAAGCAAATTGTGTTTTAAACAATTGTATGTTATTATGACATCATAACTGCAATAGATGAATGTTTTAAAATCATGCCTATTGTTATAGATAAACAGATAGATAAATAGATGGGGTTATTAAGCCTACATTATGTTGTGTGACTGCAGTTCCTCCCTGACTTCCATCTCTCTCTCTCTCTCTCTCTCTCTCTCTCTCTCTCTCTCTCTCTCTCTCTCTCTCTCTCTCTCTCTCTCTCTCTCTCTCTCTCTCTCTTCACGCAATTTAAACCAAAGTATAGCCTATAGCTGCAATATAAGTTAGTGTGCATGTTGTCGGACGTCCACTGACTAACGTAGAGCGTTCACACAGGATCTGCTGGTCATATGATGTCCTGATGAGCAGAAACACAAGCAGCCCACTGGACTCAGATCTCTAGATACCTCATCACTCCTCCGCTGCTCCGATACAGGTCCGGGCTGCGGTGGTTTGTTGATACATGTCGACTTCTTCTGTTTGCTTTAACAGAGGCTGCGTAGTTATGCAGCGCCCCCATGGTCAGTAAATGGAAGTACTACAAATAACCCCGTTTAGTGCAATTATTTCACAAGTTTTGTTATACACACAGCTCGAAAAATATTACCGAGGTCCGGACCTCGTGACCTCAATGGTGGATACGGCCATGCGTCCGCCTATGTGGGAACCCTCAGCGCTGTTTTCCGAGCACACTTTTGCGAGGTAAGCGCGTCAGAGTGTGCTCTGTCAGCCGCAGCCCCAACTTCTCTATGGTTAAGACCGAGGGTGAGATGAGTGAGGCGCAGCGGCTGCTAACCAGAAAGCCGGTCAGGGACAGTGAGGTGGAACGGTGTTGTTGGACGACAGCGCGTGTATACACATCGGGGCTGTGAGAGATATAACGAGGGTTTACGTATGGTAACCCTTGTTATATAAGCACAGGCGGAGCCCTCTACTCGGGGCCCCGTCTGTCCTATGCTGCTTGCTGAAAAGAAGTGTAGGATGACAGTCAGTAGACGAGGCCTGCTTTTATACGGTGAGATGCGCGCGCATTCAGGTAGGCCCGACCCGGGGCCGACTACGCCTATAGAAGTCTCAGTGGATGAATGCTTGCATGATATGATCAAGAGGAGTACCCATAGAGTCCAGTAGAGGGCTCCGCCTGTGCTTATATAACAAGGGTTACCATACGTAACCCCTCGTTTGTTCACGTTTTGTTCAATCATATAACATATGTCAATAAATACCCGATTGTTGAATGTCCAGAGCTTCTTTGACATAAATTGCCATAAACTGCCATAGAACAAACACATTTTGCACTTAAATTACAGTTAAATGCGATGGATTTTCACCTATACTTGGCACTGGCAATTATTCCATCATTATTGTCTGCCAACACATTTTGTTGTGCAGGTAGAGAATCTTTAATTGCTGCACTGTTAACGTTTTATGAGGGATAACGAGATAATTACTGGGGTTCGATATAACATGTGAGGACCAGCGGCGCCTCTGATTCCCCGCAGTGATGTCACTGTGAGCCACTAAAGGTGTCTCACAATTTAGAGGTATGACATCATCCCCAACTAGCACACATAAATGCATGTATGCACTCATGGGCATAGCCAGTTTAGAGCTCCAGTTGCAAGTGTATGTGATGCATGGCCGTACAAATTGATCCCTCTGCAAGACGTATAGGAACGAAAACACCAGCTACAATTAGTTTTGAAGGATTTCATGTCTCAGATATAATGACAGCTGCTTCACATTGGAAGCATACATCCAAATCTGAGGGCCAATAGTAAAGATGGGCACAAAGCATGACCGACATGCAAATGAGCGTGCAAATCATTTGGTCTTTATCCTGCGGTTTGTCTTTTCATCCCCCTCACTACAAGAGCTCTCCTCCCTCTCCTCTCTTTCCACTGCTCGGTAATTGGTACTATTCAGAAAGACGAGGGAGTGAAATGCAATGTGTCAGTGAAAGTGTGACTGGTAGCAAAATAAATGCATTGTGTGAAGCACTCAGCAAACATGTGGATTTGCTTAAGTGCAGCCTCTGGAGCCTTTCAGCCGCTTCCATGGAGCCTGAGAGCAGCGCTTTTGAACATCTATTGATATGCTGCATGAGGATAGATGCTGTTATCTGTCAGGCAACATATTTGAGGTCCTTAAGAGACACAGCTCCTGATGTGCTGTTAACCTCGGGTTGGTTGGGTTTCTGCTTCTCTTTAAATCCAGCCAGCTCATAATTGCTCTGTAATCTCAGTTTATGCATGTTTTAATTTAGAAAAGTGAAAGATAATTGGGGGTATCACCTCTCTATATCAGCTTACTGATTGCCTACATCAGCTAAGACAGCATTATAACAAGATGTCTATGATAAATGGACTGTATTTATATAGGACTTTTTCCAGTGCGTTTATAAATACAGGTCATCATTTACACATTCATACAGAGGCAGAGGCTGCCGTGCAAGCTACCAGCTGCTCAGGGAGACTTACATGCAGACACTCACAGTTAGCCCTCTGTAATTTACAAACATTCCCTGAAATTCCCAGCCAAAGTCAGAAGTCAGAATTGTTCCAGTGGAATTTCGCAGCCTCTCAGTGCACAATGCCTAACATGTTTCTTGCTGTTTATGCAGCCTGCTTTGTATGGATCTGCAGCACAGAAGGCATATATTTGTGATCTTGTGCTATTGCTGGTTAATTAAGAGAAAGACGTTTTTTTAATCTCCTAGCATTGTGTAACCAGTGTAGATTTGCGGTGTCTGCGTTGTGTTTGTGTTGTTGATTGATGAGATCTGAGCCAGCATACAGTCGAGGCGATCTCCGTTTATTCACTGACAATATGCAACAAATCAGTCGTTATTCAAGTGTTTTTTTCCCTAACACCGACTTTTCTCACATGGAACATTCACAAAAAAGGGAAGAGGAAACGTGAGGGACAGACGATAAAGGGGGAAGTCCCCACAAAAAGAATCTCCTGAGTACAGTGACTACATTCTGGAGGTTCCGCCCACTGATTCTAGACCTAGTCAGGTATTGAACATTTAATAAATAAAGAATACATAATTATTAAATACAAAACAGAGCATTTGTGTGATTATACTGAATGATTTACAACGAAATATTTAACACTAAACACCACTGCATATTTACAACTGTTACACTTGCACACTTTGTTTATTAATATTTTCTTATCCTCATAATCCACATCTGTACATACTGTATGTTAACCCATTCCCTTTTTTGTTCAGGGAAAGCAGTTCATAGGTATTGCTAAAAAATCCATATATAAAAAAAGATCAGGAAATAAATACATCCTTCGAGGCAGAGATTCAAACTGTTGCCGTTGTGTATGGATTGTCCCACAGCACAGCAGGCTTAACCAGCAGGAGATCATTGTATATTACGTTTGGTTTCTAAGCAAATTGAGCATTTCTGTAAGTCAGTTGTGTTTTATAAAGCTTTTAAAAAGCTTACCTGTCTCAGCAAAGTGCACCTTTGAAATATGATTACACTTGGAAGTGCACCCTGCTCTTTTCTACAGAAAGGACCTTGTGTTGGAAGCAGCTGCACTCAGCACTCTGTCAGGGACATTTCAATGCCTACTGGGAAAGAATCAAATCAAAAATAAGTAAAAGGACATTTTCTTTTAGGGGTCTTCTTTGATGTGAGGAACAAGGGCCATAGATAATCGCACCCACATATGCAGTGTGTGTGTGTGTGTGTGTGTGTGTGTGTGTGTGTGTGTGTGTGTGTGTGTGTGTGTGTGTTTGTGTTTTTACTGCCTATATAAAAAGAGTATGCAAGACAAACATACAAGTAGCACTGGGTGATCTCTGTCAATCTGATCATAATATACAGCCAGAATATATAGTACATTATTTGACACACTGTGACATTTCCTAATCTAAGGTTCACTGACAGAACAGCGTCCCTGATCAGGTTCCCCGCTCGGCAAACCCTAACCGTCCAATCCAGTAGCAGGAACACATGGAGCAGCTGCCAGTTATAGGCAAGGCAAGTCTAATTACACAACCCATTACAACAAGGCAATTAAAAGCCACTTACAAACAACATTCAACGCATTATTAAGACATGGTGCAGAGAGAGAAATTATACAATTATATTGAAATACATTTAGAAACAGTCATTAAAACGCCAGGAGAATTCAAATTAAGACAGGATAAAATTGAGGAAGACATAAAGTATACAAAATTAAAGTTACAGTGCAGTGAAAGATATGAAAAGTAATTTGATTGAATACATTGCAGTAGTATTTTGAGTTTAATTCTTTGACAGCAAGTGTAAAGACCAGATTCTGTACTGATGTGATCCAATTTCTTAGTGTTAGTGAGGACGCGGGCAGCAGCGTTCTTTTTTCTAAATCCTGCTGAGACATAAGACCTTTGATCCTTGGCTAACATTTGATCTTATTAATGTGTTGAAATTCAGTTCTGATACGTTGACTTCACAAAGATGTCTTGCCTATTTTGACGTTGCAGCTTGAAACTGAGCGCTGACTTTTAATGTCCCTCTTTGGCTTAAAAAACAAGAACCTCACCATTATCTTTGTTTCGAAGAACGTTCAGAAGCATGCCCAAAATAAGCACACACTGCATGTACTGTATTACACTGACTGGAGACCACTGGACATCATAAGAAGCATCACTGTAATGGCATAACTGTTATATAACTTGAAATCAAACTGGATTTCTCTTTCCAGTTTGTTATGCATTTCTTTCTTATACCAACACACATGATTTTGTTTTATCTCCCCCAAAAACACAGTAAATACTACTATTTTAACTTGTGATACATCATAATTCATCACAGATTATGAATGATGACGTGATTACATGCTTTGATGAATTACCAGCACACATTTGAAGATATTGATTGCTATTGTCATGAGTCTGCTGGTTTCTGATGATAACATATACAGGCACCTGATCACATTCAGGCCCTTAATACAATGTCCCTTCCTACACATTGGATTTCAGCCTGTGTGCTGATGCTGGATGACATCATCACTCGGCATGCCTTACAGTATTGAACATAACGGCAGCATTGTGCCAGGTTGGCTCTCGCTCCTTCCTGCTACATGCACAGTAATATTCTTCAGTATAATGATCATCTCCGGGGCATCGCTTCATCCCGGAAAAATGAGCGCTCCCATTGGCTGCGAAGCCTCCGCACGCATTTTCTCTGCGTGCCTCATTCTTCTTCTGCAGCTCTCAGGATCAAGGTCTACCTCAGCTGAACTGCCGCTGGTGCAGTTTATATAATCGCCGCACATTTATTTAATAAACTTCTCCTGTATTTCTTTCAATCTCACTTTCACTTCTCTACCACTCTTAACCTGAGTTGTATTCTCCGTCCTCTCCCTCTCTGGCCCTCGCTCCTGCTCCCCAGTCAGTGTAGGCGTGCGGTGCAGCTGATGATAAAAGACCCTTTTCTTTGGCCAGAGTGCAGTGAGTCACTGAAGGGCTGCGAGCGAGAGAGATGTGTGTGACCCTTCAGCAGCTCTGTGTGAAGTGATGTCTGCAGGGGCGTGTGGGGGAAGAAGAGCCCTCTCAGTGACGGGCGCGTACAGTACACACTTTGATGAAAATGCACACACATTGCGTAACCATGCAGACCAGCCAAAAGTCATATGTACAACTCACAAGTGTTCAAGGGTGCAGGGAATTTGTTTCTCTAATTCTGAACCGGGGCATGTCTGCTGAGTCAGGTTGTAACCACTCATATCTCAGTGTGCATGAGGGAGGAATGCTTTCATGTGTGTGAATGTTGCAGTTTTGATATTTAAAGATTCTAAATGTGAAAAAAACTAAGTTCCTCTTTAGTGTTAGCCAAGATACTCATGAAGCTACTCATTCTCAAACAGAGTTGTCAGTGTTAATGGTTCCAGTGATGTTGTTCGGAACACACATTTTCTTACCGTCTTTCGTATTTTTGAATGCCGACAAAAATGTGCATTACAAGTCATCTTCCTTATTTGCCTCAGCTTTCCCAGACTCCGTGATCTTGACAATATTATGAACACACCCAACAGAAAAAGAGTGGTGCAGTGATGATGTATTTTTGTAGGCCGACCCTGAAGTTAGCATCACAAGGGCACGAAGACAAAAAGCAAAGGGATTTTACCATTGGATTTCTGTATATTGCATAAAATGAGCTTTGTGGCTAACACAGGTTCAATATACTTAGCACCTTTTGTTCAGCAGGATACTCTCCACATATGAACACCACTTTGTGATTTCTGAAGCCAAAATGCAATTGACAGAAACAAAAAGATAACTTGGTGATGCTATAAACAAACTACATCAAGGCAGCTAATGTTCGGCATGATGACCTTTCGTAGTTTGATTTAGACACTTGTTAGCAGACTCATGGGCTCTGGTTTCAGACAGAGGGTGAGAACGGAGAGACAGGCTGCAGCACAGGCAGTATGAGAAACATAAAGAATACAAAAATGAACCTGAAAATGAGCATAATGTCCTCTTTAAAACAAAGGTATTGGAGTAAAACAAAACACGTTGCAAAATGCCATCATATTTCTGCTCTCTTCAGCTTCCTCTTCATCCCTTGAAGTTTTTCAGACGGTTCAGAAGGTTCAGACCTCAGCAGCTGTGTAAAGCTATGTCATGCTGAGCAGAATTTAGAACGTCTCACTCAGCTGGCATATTGGATTTGGCCAAAGGCTTAAAATGCCAACAGACATTTTTTGTTTCTAGGGGGGCAGGAAAGGAAATCCCATTTTAATGTATAGTCCTGCATGCTTCTCAAGCCTTCTAATAATGTCTCAAACACAAAGTGAACATCTCATTTGAATAATCATGACTGGGGAGCGAGAGGCTTCTAATCTCCCAGCACCTTGGTGCAATACTGTACATCAATTTAAAAACTCCAAGAAGTGCCTTGTTGCAACAACATCATTTGTTTAGGGTTGATGTATATCCTACCGAGCTAAATCACTTTGCTGTCATTGTAAACATCTTGATTAATTTCAGAAGCAGCAAGAAGCAAATTAAGTTTATATTTGTTTACTTTTTAAATGTTAAGACTTTATATGCCATGTCCCATAGCCATAGAGTGGTGCAGTGACGAGTCCTAAAACCCGGAAGTGAGTTAGCATTTTACCACCACCGGTTCCCTCGTCTCAGAGCCAATGGGATTTCTCCATAGGATTTTGGAAAATAGCTCAAAATAAGGTCTGTGGTTGACACAAATTTAAACGTGTCTTAAAAACGATGGTTGTTAACAAGTGACTGAAAAGACTACAGAAGTTGTGGAGGACGTAGCGTAATGTTAGCATTTTGCTTCTGGCGATT
The DNA here is from genome assembly GCF_902827175.1 of Gymnodraco acuticeps. Taxonomy (NCBI): domain Eukaryota; kingdom Metazoa; phylum Chordata; class Actinopteri; order Perciformes; family Bathydraconidae; genus Gymnodraco; species Gymnodraco acuticeps. The sequence continues at coordinate 128,688 of NW_022990449.1, forward strand.
AGATTTATGATTCGAAAGTTATAAAAGTAGGGTAGACATGTGGATATTATCCGGCTGAACAAGACGTGCATTCATCAAACAGGTTCGTTTTCCACAGACCTTATTTCCAGCTATTTTCCAAAGCCCTGTGGAGAAATCCCATTGCTTTTATGTCGAGGGAACCCATGCGCAGCTTACTTCCAGGTAAATATGTCATCTCTGCACCACTCTATAGCAGCTTTAATGGAAACCAATGTTCTTGTACAGATTAGACATATGAATTGCTCCCTGCGATAAAAGACAAAATGTCAGCTATTGGTTTTTTCAGCATCATATTGTTAGAACCTAGGACTGGAAACATCTATTCTCATTGGGTCATCTTGTAACTGTTTAAATAAACAAAGACCTACTAAGATGGGTGGAGGGGGAAATCATGAATTGTATACAGTGTATGCCTGTATCTTTAAGCTGGTTTGCCTGAGTCTCCAAGCTTTACAAACCAGCCCGTATTTAGACACTTGCACCTTTTTCTGCTGGCGTGGTGCTGGGTTGAGCAACCTTCTAACGCTTCATTTTTTTTTATGTTACTATGACAACAATATCTTCAAAATGTATCACCGATTTTGTACGTCAGACTACTGTAGCTTCCCCCTTTGGGTTTATTGCCTTTTTGTTCTACCATGTATTTGTTAGACTTTGTTTTTCACCATGGACAACCACCCAAAGGTACTTGCTCTCACACTTTGTATGAATGAGCTTCATCAGAGGACAATTTGCGTATGGAGGTAAAGGTCACACACTAACAGACATCTGTTTCTATTGTACCTTGGGAATGAAATTAAAAACACTTACATTTTTTATACATTTAGGCCTTGGAACTAATTCACCAGCACTTACAATGGTATGACAACATTAAATGATTTTCTTTCAGTATTCATACTATTACTATGTGTTAAAGTAATCATACAGTATGTTGGATGAGCTGATACAGTCACAATGCTCAACAACATTTTGAAGGAGTTCCATACTGTACAACAAAAGTGTGTCACCAACAGCCAATGGTCAGCAAGAAGTAACAGAACAGATTCACTCCCTGGTGGTAGAGCTCCGGCAGGTTCCACTTAGGATATGACCTGCTGACCTCTGAGGCTGAGGACCTAGTGGGGTCAGGTCATTGTGATTTCAACTCAGTCACTGTTTTGATGACTTGAGCCTTGACTTGACAGAAAATATACGCGACCTGGACTTCATCAAGACATGATCACTTGATTGACTTGTGTGTGTGTTTTACGTTTAAATATTATTTAATATTTTTTAAGATTAAATATATATTAGGTTAGTTGAAAGCAATAATATTAAGTTTGAATAAGAAATATTAGGTTAAACTTAATATTATTGCTTTCAACTAACTTAATACAGTTATGTGAAATCTGTGGACATAATACATTTAATTAAAGTTATTTTTTTCCCAGTGTATTTTAGATGAATGCATGAATAAGTTATTCAGCATCTGGCTTGTTTAAAAAGAGGCGAACTTTGGCAACATCTGGTTGACCGTTGTTGAGTCCTTCAGCTTTTTTTTCATTGGAATCTGTATTGATTTTGGCATAGAGGCATAAGTCATTTTATGATTACTTGAAATAGTACGAAAGTTTTGGACTCTCTTTCTCTCTGTTTCTGTTTCCCCTCTTCTCTCTGTGATGTGAGGCCCAGTAGTCGCAGCCAGCGAGAACATTAAAACAAGCTGTTCTGTGCTGCTGCTGTTATTTCAGTAGCATGTCTGTTTTACCCTGAAGTGCTCCACTTCCTGGACCGGCTCAGCGCTGATCTCAAGTCTCCTCTTAAGACTATATTAACCAAGATGCACTTTTAACCTGACTCAAACTCATCAGATTCCACCTCTGAAAATAGCTCTTGACATCTGCTTTCTGTCTTCTCTTTTCTACAGTTTGTGTCTACCCATCTCTAAAAACTGCCTGATTTTCTTCTTTTAAAAAAAAAACAGTTTTTGGGGCAGTTCAGGTGGTGTGACATAGGGTGACCAAGTGTCAGGGTTGGGGAGAATAGGACCCAAGTGCAGATAAAAGGCAAAAAAGGTCAGGGAACAAAAAGCGAGCTTTATTTCCGAAAGCTGATGACAAAAGAAAACAAGGAACAACTTAACATTACCAAAACCGGGGGAGTACGAGGAAGGAAACCAGGAAGCATGAGGAAGGATCAGGGCAAAAAACCTCAGGAACAACATGGAGCATGACAGGTAGCATGGACAAGAGAAAGGAGACGAACAGGTACAGTATAATGGACGAGAAACGACGGCGAACAGACATGGAGCACAGGGGAAGACAAGACGAAATACACAGAATGGTAATCACAGGACAAGACACAGCTGGGCAGGGGAGGCAGAAACACAAGGGCAACAGGTGAACACAATCAGACAATCAGACCCACCAGAGAAATTATACAGGAAGGCAAACACAGGAAGTAGGATCAGACAAGACACAAGGAGGAAAACATTTCAAAATGAAAGGTGGAAAATGAAAACATAAATCCAAAACCATGACACCAAGTGGGACAAAGATAAGGTTTGTGTGGGACAATGTGGGACATGTTACAAGAGCTGAGAGATACTTTTGAATATAATCTCAATCCAACCCTAACAAATCCACATTTCTATAACACCCATTAGCGTACAAATAAAGTCTCTCATGTAGTGTGACACTCTCATTGAGTGTGTCTTTGGATACCAGCGACCGCAACTCATTTACTTAAACTGTACAGCTAGCAAAGTAGATGTCACTTTTTCTCTTCAAACTTTTTAAACATGGTCAATAGGAACTGTCATGTCGCTGGCTGTAACGGCCGCTCATTTTAGCAACGAGCAAAACAAAAAAATTACCATGGGATTACATTTTATTCTGTTGTACTCATTTTGATACTTACCAAACTTTTTGTAGCATCACCTTTCCTTTGTACTAGTTTCCGTCACATTCTGTCAAAAAGTGCAACTCTGTAGCTTGTGATGTTTTGTGCCAGTAGGGCGTAACGTAGGCAACGGTGATGGAGACAGGTAGGCGGGGCCTTGACCAATCCTAACTGCGTGTTGGTTGATTGACATCTGACACAGGCAACCGTGATAGCCCATTCTTGCTTTCTTCACTGTCTTTGGATGAAAGGCAAGTTTTAGAATGGCGACTGTCAATCAAATGTGGGACATCAGCCCAATCTGCGAGACACAGGACAAGGTGTATAAATGTTGTTTCCGAATCAGAAATCTGAGCAGTGAATAAATGAACTCTATTAATCAGGAGAAACCTGAAACAGCAATTTAGTAAAGCAATTCACACCATGTTTTAATGAATTAAATCAGGCAATGAATGATATATTTGGTCCCTCAGAATATTATAAAGAAAATAGAGAAAATTCCACAATAATCACCAACTTTTTAAATTTGACACACATTTGCCTTTACTGTCTTGCTGACATGACAGATGTTCACTGTGGTGTTCATTAAATGTGATTCACATTTGCTTTTTGATATTGAAAAAAACTGAAATAAGTGAGCGTGTGCGAGTTTATGACATATGTTAGTTATCATATAAATGTATAAATGTAAATGCTCAGAGCTGATGTTATCTCCATGTAATAGTTTATGTAACATGCCATACTGCTATTAACATGTTAACGACATGCTTTTGTCATACAATATATTATAGATAAATGCTCATTTGCATTTTATAACAATTTTTTTATATTATAGGTAAAAGCGTGATAATTTACAGAGAGAATTTCATGAAAATCTTATATCATGACAACCCTATTAAGGAGAAGCCTGTTGAGTTGTCAGAACTAATGACACCTGAAGGCCGCTGTGCTAAACACCGCCTGCTCGCTGCGAGGAGATCTTAATATATGACTCTTATTACGTTCTCTCCATCAACTACTGAAAGGCCTGTGACAGAGTGAGGGGAGCAGAAGTTGATGGTGAAGGCTGAGGAGAAGTGAAGTACAAAGGAGAGGGAGGGAGCGGGGGAGGAGTGAGGGCTGAGAGGCGAGGATAGTTACCTGCATTCAGAAATCTAAGTTTAACCTGGAGATAGAAAACATAGCTTATGTTTTCACATCATCAAATCTGAATCACGGTGAGCTTTTTAGCTCCACTTTTGTCCAGAGGAATAACACCTCTCTGGTTGCCGTACATTTTTATGCTCTGGGGTTCGTTTTCCACTATAAAAACAAAAACAGCACAATATTTTTCTTTTGCGTGTCTTTCTCTCCGTCTCATATTCCACTCAGCCACGGTTCTGGCTAATGAAAGGCTGTGGAACCAAGAAATCACATTATGCTGCATAATGCCAAATAGAATGCACATGCTACTGTAAAATGTGTTGCTATTGCTCTCAAAATGATGTTACCACCATTTATGCAGAAATATATACTTTTAATACTGGTCATTACACTTTTAAATGGAATCTTTAAAAAACTAATATAATGCATGGTTAAATATTTACACAATCCAGCATGTCTGTATGGATGTGATGGAAATCAGACCCTAATGAGATTTATTTGGGATTTGTTGGTGTTTCCAGATGTTTGAGAGCTTTTGGGTTTGGAGTGCTTGGTGTGGAAACGTGTGTTCTGACCTGGCATCGGTCTTCCTACTTCATAAAATTAAAAAAACATGCGTTTGAATGGAGACTCAGTGCAGCTGGCTCGTGGAGGATGGCAACTTCTACTCACTTTCAAACACGTGTGTGTTTTTTGCTCCACTTGGCTGCCGTTGAAGCAGTCTCTTCAAATAACTGAAGCAAACTCTTTTCATTGAGAGAACGTATCACAGGCTCATCGGCTGAAGTTCAGCATTTTATGGCTAGCAGTTTGTATTGTACATTGTGTATCTCTGTTTTAACCAATCTGTTGACCTAGTTGGGGCTTCTGGGTGTCCTTGTGCGAGGCACTGACACCCCAACGGCTCCTGGGTGCCGAACACTGGCCTTCGCTCTGACACCTCTCATGTCATTAAGGTCCTGTTCAGCTTGTTTGTATTTGAGGCCTCTGTGTGTTATTGTAAATAACTGAATTTCTCCTCGGGCATCAATAAAGTGAACTTAATATTTAACTTAATGCGACCAAAATGAAATGAGCTACTTCCTGGTTTATGTGCTATTTGCAAGCCTGTGCCAAGGTCTATTAGAGAAAAAGGTATTACTTCACACTCAGTGGATGGTTTCTGCAGTAAAGAAGAACTGACTAAATGATCTTTTACTTTGGTACACTTTACACTCATCCGAGCCTCCAGAATGTACTATTGGATTCAGATTTCATTTAGAATGACACTGAACCTGTATTGTTGCAGCCCAATAATGTTAAGTTTTCTTTTAGCACATTTCTCAGAGAAGGAAAGCAAAACCCAAAGTATCCTGAGTTGGTTTCCAGAGAAAGTCTTACAGCAGACAGACAGACAGACACACAGACGGACAGACAGACAGACACACAGACACACAGACGGACAGACAGACAGAAACACAGACAGACGGACAGACAGACAGACGGACAGGCAGACAGACAGGCAGACACACACACAGACAGACAGACACAGACAGACACACAGGCAGACACACAGACACGCAGACACACAGACAGGCAGACACACAGACACGCAGACACACAGGCAGACACACAGACAGACACACAGACAGACACACAGACAGACACACAGACAGACGGACAGACAGACAGACAGACAGACAGACAGACAGACAGACAGACAGACAGACAGACAGACAGACAGACAGACAGACAGACAGACAGACAGACAGACAGACAGACAGACAGACAGACAGACAGACAGACAGACAGACAGACAGACAGACAGACAGACAGACAGACAGACAGACAGACAGACAGACAGACAGACAGACAGACAGACAGACAGACAGACAGACAGACAGACAGACAGACAGACAGACAGACAGACAGACAGACAGACAGAGACACAGACAGAGACACAGACAGACGGACAGACAGACACACAGACAGACAGACACACAGACAGACACACAGACAGACAGACAGGCCGTCAGACAGACAGACGGACAGACAGACAGACAGACAGAGACACAGACAGACGGACAGACAGACACACAGACAGACAGACACACAGACAGACAGACAGGCCGTCAGACAGACAGACGGACAGACAGACAGACAGACAGAGACACAGACAGACAGACAGACAGACACACAGACAGACAGACAGGCCGTCAGACAGACAGACGGACAGACAGACAGACAGACGGACAGACAGACAGACGGACAGACAGACAGACAGACACACAGACAGACGGACAGACAGACAGACAGACAGACGGACAGACAGACAGGCCTGCAGGCGGCCAGACGGCCCAGTGGAAACACGCCGGTGGTCTCAGCCGGAGCCCTCAAATGACCGTGTAACTCAGACGGAAAATAAGGAGGGGGAGGAAAAAGAGAAACATTGCCACAGTCGTCCACCAACTCTCGCCCCCCTCAATCTGTGTTGGCCTCTCTCTCAGCTCGCCTCTCCTCTATCTTTCTCTCTGCGTTTTCATACTCCCTCCATTCAGACTCTTAGTCTCACTTTCCTCTCGACTCTTGCCCCCTCCTCAGTGTTGCGACCTGCATGGCCTTCATTTCCACCCTTTTAGCACTTTCTCACATATCATCTCTTTCTGTTTCATCTGACTCTTTTTCTCTCTTTTTTCCCTCCCACCTATCTGGCCCCGGCAGACAGAGGCAGGTCTGTAGCTAGTGAAGCGTGGTTGTGTGATAATGAGGCCCCGTGAACGGAGGAAATGGGCCTCAGCCACAGTCCATATATTCTTATAACGGCACCTAGGGCTGGAATGAGGCTTCACCACCCTGCCAGGTTATTTCTGGCCTCTGTAATGCCTTTTCATTAGCGCTTATATTAGTGTGTCTAATAGAATGTGGAGCATGAGGACTCCATACGCACTTACCCGATTACCGATTGACCCTGCACGGTGACAGCAGTGTGCTGGAAAGCGCCTGAGCTGCGATGAAACACAACCAATAAAGTTGCAGATTCCTTTGTGCAAATATGAAATAAAGAAATCAAAGTTGACTGACATGAAATGATTTTTTCCAACTGTAATTGTGAGCAGAGGCGAAGCTATTATTAGTGTTTTATTGGCCGTGGTGTTTGCATGTAGCAGGAATTTGCGGCTGAATGTCAAGTGCCGATTTTTGATTTGCCGTCCTCTGCCAAGCCTTCCTTCCTCTGTGCCGGCATGATGGCACACTTGTTGAGGTGGTAAGTTGAATGTCTGTGAATGCATTCAGCTGGCTAGAGCTTATAACCTAGAGTTTGCCTCACACAAGCGGATAACACACCAATTTCCCGCCAAATGGAGTGGTTTGGATGAATTGAAAATCCCTCAATAACTTCTCCCTTGTGGAAAAACAGCGCTGCTCTCACTGGCAGACACACGCCTAATCTATCTTTCTCTCACACTCTTGCCGGGACGGAAATTCTTCCACTTCCAGTCTGCCATGCACACTTTGTGCTAGCAGGCCTGCTCCCTTTTACTGCCATTGGAAACACAGTAAGCCTTCCCTGAGTGGCTCCAGTCATCTGGCCAAAGCATGCTCTCTTCTGACACAGAAGCCGTTATGTGCAATTTACCTTTCAATTTCTTTGTTGTTTTTTTCCCAGCCTGAGGTCATCGCTCAACTTGAACTCCTGTCCATTACAAAGCATATTGTTTGTGTAGCCTTTAATCGTAAAGAAGCAGGAGAAGGAGCATGATGAGGTTACTTAGGAACAGACAACAAACAGGAGATTAAATGCAATGAGGTGCAGAAAGACGGCTTACTGAGAGGAAGACACCCAGTCAGAAAGTCCTCGTACACACCCTTGGGGGACACCTGGCAGGAAGTGGGCGGGTCCGGGCTGCCATTAGGTAGTTGTGTTAATGGCTTCTCTGTGTAGAACCTGTTAGGCCCCTGGTTACTGGGGCCCCACAGGGAAATTGGCCTCATTTCCTTGGCTCCTTCCTATACCCTTCATCTTCCATCATAGATGCATGGTGTGACACAGTGTGGCTATTTACAGTCCGGAAACAGGGGAGGGGCCAGTTTAATTTGCCGCAAAATAGACTCAAAGTGAATAATGAGGACATTACTGCGCTGACATTTGTCTTAAAATTAGATGATGTTATTTTACATTACTACACACAGCATGTGACCTTTTAATCTTGCAGTTTATCCAACATCGTGTAATGGAATTTTAAAACTAGTTATGCTGTTCTACTAGCATTGGAGGATTGCATGAATCATGTCCATTATATGGGTTTTAATCTGTTTGAAAACACAATTTATTAAAAGAGGACATATTCTGCTCATTTTCAGGTTCATATTAGTATTTCGTGCCTCGACTGTGACATTTCTCCTTGCTTTAATGTTCAAAAAGCTCTTTATTTTTTCACCCTCTGTCTGAAACCAGAGCCCAGTAGAATAGAAGAACAAGTGATACATAGTATCTTCCACAAAGGAGTGCTTCAGTCTGACTTTATTGAATCATGGGTCCCTAATCGGAGATACAGGGTCCCACCATTCAATAAAGTCAGACTGAAGCACTCCTTTGTGCATCAGTCAATCCTCACAGTAAACACAGAGCTGAATCCCAGATCAAATGCACGCTGAAGGCTCTTTGAGCATGTTTTCTCTCACTGATTGTGCTGTTATGTTAAATGTTTGCTGTTGGTGTTTCATGTATTGTGTCTGGATACTTGTCTGTTGATGTTGGACATGGAGCTGCTGTGACGCAAGTCAGATTTCAGACTTGATCTGACAAATAAAGTAATATCGTATCGTAATGTTGTGATGTCACTATGTAACGGAAGGGGGGGAGAATCTCCCTCATGTATCAACCTTGGTATTTTTGCCTTTGCAGACCATTTACATGCACAACAACTTATATAACACATTTCAAAAAGCATAATACGGCCCTTTTGATGAACAAAGATTCTGACTCCACACACTGATGCTGCTGCACAGATTGTTTCATATCGGATACATCTTCTAACATATTTCCACATGCTTCAACAGTTTGCTCACCAGAACAGATAGAGAAGAGATGAACATTCGCCCCTGCGGTATGACTTCAGTGTTTGATACAGTGTCGAAAATGGACAGACATGACAGATGGATCTGTGCCCCCCCGAGTCACCATGTTGTGTTTCTGCTCACGACTCACCATCCATTTACAGGTCTGGCTTGGATTTGACAGAAAGAACAACTGTTTCTTTTTTTTTGTGTCACTGTGTTAGTTTTTTTCATTAAATCTCACCACTTACTGATTTCCCCTGACTCAAAGGTTTCACATCTTCTAAAGGAAAAAGTTGTTGCCAATGAGTCATGGCTGGTTGTGATGGATTGGCTCGACAAGATGCTCTTACACAAGAGTTGAGATACCTATTCATTTAAAGATACTGCAGTATCTAACGTGGCGGTTCACAGTCCATTAGTAACCTATTATTGACCTGAAACCTGGAAGTGGTTGATCTGAAGACCTTTAGTAACGTAGGTTGGTTGAGGATAGCGTTCCCTTCTATCCTGATCAGGTTGTTATTTAGTCTTTTAGTTGTGCCCAAAGTTAACCAGGCAGATATGGTTCATGGAAAATATAACGCATATACACCAATATAGCTGAAGTTGGTTGTAAACCTTAACCTGTTCAACCCGGAGGCCCCCCATTAAACCTATTAATGTGTCATACCAACTTAACGGGATGAAACTCAGCTAACTGACGATACGAACCATTTTTACCGAAACAAAACACAATCTCACAAGAAGTCTTAAAAAGTCTTACATTTGATAATCTGAATTTAAGGCCTTAAAAAGTTCTTAAATATGACCGAAAAAATAAAAAAGGTCTTAAATATGATTTAGAAGGTCTTAAAAATTATGGGATTTGAAAGGTACTTCTGTGTTGCGATCGCGTCTAAATGTGTTTTGGGGGAAATATCCGGGCTGCAAAGTAACCAGTACGGTAAGAGCCTTTCAGTTCACCGGCATTTTACTGAGCACCGGCACCTTGCCGGTACTCAGTAAGAAGTGCCGGTACCACATGGGTAAAAATCAGAAGTGCACAAGCACTGACTCTAGGTATAAATCAATCGATATACTTATCGGATATGCACAAACAAGCTTAGCTAACAAACTGAGATTCCACAGATTCTAGAAATATAAGTATCATCACTGAGCGATCAGAACTCTCGACAGGGGAAGCAAATACAGACATCACACAACGTAGCTTTAGGTATAGTAAAACACTGAGATATGCTCACCTTTTGCTGTTATTCTGATCAAAAATGAGAAAAACGCGGCTGAAGGTTAATCCATAGGTTAATCTAATGTGTCTGTCACTTTGAAAAAATTATTGATAATCCATAATTCCATTTTTATGTCAAAAACGGAGTTTTCATTAGCTGCGAATGATAGCTTCCAGAGTGTATGACAGCTTCCTGTTTTGTCTCCTTGGATACGAGTCCAGACAACTCACAGACTGCACCGGGCGCTGACGTAGGCGCCCTGTGACCATCAGATTTGACGACGCTGATTGGCTGAAATTATGTTTCGGCGCCATAGTTTAAAGATAGCAACAGTTGGCTTCTGCTGCACTTGCTGCACTCTCGTCTGGGCGCTGTGCATAGCGCCCAGACGAGAGAGGGTAATGATACACGGGCAATGCCAGGCAGGAAACATGTGACTTATCAGTAACTTTAGACATCGTAACACCATTTTAAACGAGATTTTATTGTAGATTATACATTTTACTGATACCAATTATATAATATTTACCTTGTTTATTAAAAATAAAAATAAAAAAAATATTTTTTAAATATATATTATTTTTTTTTTAATGTGGGAAGAGGGGGGGCGGCGGCCCTAGCGCCCCTAGCACCCCTATGGGCCGGCCGCCACTGCACTGACCCCTGTCCTGGGTCCAATGGAACTCTGGCATTCACAAAAAATAAAGTTAGAGATTTCACAGTAGAGAAGAATGGAGGCGGATTACTGCTGTTATGTGACTCTACTTCCTGAATGACCCGGAACTTTGGTAAAAATCTAAAGAATTGTGACGGCTGTCCAGCATGCTTAATAACTAAATCAATAAAGCTTCGATTTTTGACAATGTTATTCTCTGTTGCCTCCTTATGTCTGTTATGCCATACTTCCGGACCTTCTAGTTTTTTATTTTTTTTAACAGTGTGCAGTAAGGGGCGTCACACCACAATCTTCCCATAAGTCCCTTGCAGCAATGCCTAGTTCTTTATCTGTAACCATTGGCAATGATTCTCTGTAGAGGCCTTTCTCCCTCGATCCTTCTCTCTGCATCCCTCTATCTCTCTCAGGCCTTTTGAGCTCAAGGCCTTTGACGTTTTCCTCCCTAGCATCTTCAAAGACAGTCCATGGATACAGTTGAAGCTTTGAACCCCATAAACAGAAAGGCCAACTGAGGGCGCTAAGATACATATGATACATATTCAGCTTTAAAATAATCTACTTCAAGCAATTCATCGCTTCGCACCGGCAGCTCACAGGTCTGAGACAGATTTACGTGATATTGACCCATCGATTGAATAGGATGGAAAATAAATGCAGCAAATATTATCTCAGTTTTACATGTATGGAGTCGTTACAAACCAAGCAATGGCCTACCTACGTCATTGAAGAGCTAAATGTTCATTTAACCGTGTTCTCTGAATCAGCCCAGGGACTTTCTTCTCTTCTGCAGGACATTGACCGTGAAAATAAAGCAAAACATGTCAGGGGTTCAGCTAACGCCTCCAGGGCCTGAACATATTGTTAATTTACATACTGGGGCTATATACACGATTATCCAGTCATGCACACAAACCATCCACCCTTACGCACAGATATACATACATGTACACTGTGATTCATGCTGTAGAGAAATTGGATGAACCAGTGTATCAGAACCTGTTGCATGCATGATATTATACAGTATGTCTGTATATCACTCATACAGTGATAATGAGGAAGAAACAGTACGAGCTCCTTTGCGTAACATTTTTAACACCAATAGTTTGAAAAGGCCAATGCCAACAGAATGAACGCATTAAAATGTACTCTAATAGGTTACCCAAGGCTTGGTTTAGCAGTCACGGTCTGTAAAGTACAAAATCATCATTCACCACCGAATCATTTCAAGCTAAAAAGGTGAAATAATATTTGCTTCCATTTTGATTTCCTGTCAAGTTTGACCTCAGCGTGAGTGATGGTTTCTGTGATGCATTTGCACGTGTGATTAAGTCCTTATACTACAGTACAACAATTCTTAAAGGCAGTTAATCAGGACTTTAAGTTCTATTTTATTATAGCCTACTATTTGAACAATTTTTTGAATTGTGTAAATGTTCACGTTACAGCACCAAAACCAGTTTGTTTTAGCATATTCTAGTGTTGGATGTTTCTAGTCCCTGACGAAAAACTGGTGGATAAAAATGATAAAGGGGAAACTTGAGGCACTAACCTGATTTCGCTTCACATTAGGGTTAGCTTATCACTTTAGCCTGTCATGTTAGCTTGATACTAAAGCTTGGAGAGGCAATTTAACAGACTAGCTCTTCGACTTTGGAATGCAGAGACTAGCCTCCTCACTGGTTTAACAGACAACATTACATCATTATTTCTCACCATTGTCCTTCTGTCTGTTTTAGAATTTATTTGGAGATTTAGGATTTAACAGATTTTAATGCATTCTAGTCCTGGCCTGAAGCGGCATTGCAGACATCAGAGACACTTTGGTAGGGCCCTTCTGGATTGTCCGAAGTCTCGGATTAGTACAAAGATGACTGTTCTTTTTCCATCATGGCTCCTTGGCTTTGGAAAGTCCTGCTTGAGAACATAAGACTTGCAGAATCAGTATACTCTTGTAACTCACTTCTTAAAACCAACTTTTATAAAATTGCTTTATGTAATGTGATCTTTTGTCTCAGTTTTCTCTTGGCACTATTTATTTTCTTTCTGTTGAAAGGTGCTTTATATGTTAACAAAGATATTAACATTGTTGTAGTTATTATTATTTATATGATAAACTTACGCATTAGGCAATGTTGCCTCTAATAATACAAAATAAGTTAAATAGATACTATTTCTTTCAACAACCCCCTATCTGGACATAAAGCACAGCCGTGTCTTACTGCTTTGGCAAAAGTCACAGATCAGATCAAATGAATTCAGTCATAGGCTACAGTAGGTGTTGCTATGTAGTTCACTTGTTATTGTGTTCTGCTTCCCATTACAGTCTCCTTGAAGATACTCTAATTCTCGTATACTCCAAGTCTAACTGTGATTCAAACTTTACAATCCCATAACAGAAATGTAGTGGAGACACTTCACTATAAAGCACACAATAAAAGGAAATCCAAAAACAGAAAAAGGACTTGAGTTTATAAAAAACACATTGAGAATAAAAACCTGAAAGAAACAGGCCGTTTCATTATTGAATTCAACAGTTCTTGAGCCAAACGGATGCTCTTGTTGCTCACATCAGCTTGAGTTCTATATTCATTCATTGTGCATGTGTAAGGGTGAATACTTGTGTGTTTCGGATTCCTCCTGAACAATCAAGCTGGGCTGCAGTTGGGTTTAATCCTGGAGCATCAGGGATCAGTGAGGAGTGCTAATCGGCTAGTCGAAACACCAGAGCTGTGATTAGCCGTCCGCTAGCTCTGCGCTAGCCACCGCTCTCAAAACTGTGCTATGATAGGATAACTCCTATCATCAATCCTATCCTATCTGCATCCTGCAAATTTGCAGGAGGTGCCAGAGCCGGCGGGGGCTCCTATCTGCCAGATTTAATGAGCTTTGCTCTCAGAGACAGGGGGATTATTGGGTCTGTGCCAGTGTTGTAGTCAAGTCACCAATTCACGAGTCCAAGTCACTCTCGAGTCCCCACTCTTCGAGTCCGAGTCCAAGTCCGAGTCACCTAGGGAGAGTCGTAGTCGAGTCCGAGTCCAAGTCCGAGTCACCCAAGGAGTGTCCGAGTCGAGTCTGAGTCCGAGTCATCATTACCTGTGTTCGAGTCCGAGTCCAAGTCCGAGTCACCCAAGGAGTGTTCGAGTCGAGTCCGAGTCACCATTACCTGTGTTCGAGTCCGAGTCCAAGTCCGAGTCACCCAAGAAGAGTCCAAGTCAAGTCCGAGTCACAAGTCTTCATGTATTAATCTTAGTGGATATATGTGTTGAAATGTAGCTGTAGCTCCTCTACATTGCTTTTATCCTGTCATGGTATACTAATGTGTCTATTGAACTGCTGTGAAGCGAGTGTGGCTACAACGTTCATTGTAAGCTAGGGGCGGGCTAGGCTACTCATCATCTGCAGTATCACCAAGGACATGTATAGCTTTTTAACAGTATCTATCTAGACAATAAAACTGCACTTGGTCCCTAGGATGTGATATCAACCCCTACCTCCATCTAACCCGACATCTTAAAACCTTTGTGGAGTCAATTTAGTGGCTAACGTTAACGTGGGTTAGCATTTCTACTTACTTTTCTGGGTGCCGCCGTGAAAGGTGTCGATTGAAATTCGACGTTGTCCCAGTCTTCTCTTCTATCTTCTGTCCACATAATGTGCAATCGCAGGTGCACACGCCAGGACACAGAGGACATCAGACTCCAGAGAAAACTTGCTCGAGTCCGAGTCCAAGTCCGAGTCATCCAAGGAGTGTCCGAGCCGAGTCCGAGTCCAAGTCCAAGTCATCGTGCGTGAGAATTCACGAGTCTGAGTCGCGTCAATCAGTGCGCGAGTCCGAGTCAAGTCACGAGTCCCGAAAATCGGCACTCGAGTCCGACTCGAGTCCGAGTCCAGGACTCGAGTACTCCATCTCTGGTCTGTGCTGAATAAAGGCCCCCAGACCCAGCAGACTCATATCACCGCGGCATTGTTTTGGTGGCTAATATGCTAATCTTAATAAGCATGAGTGCTTCATCACTTACCACATGTCGACGAGTCGCACCGGAAAAGGGTGTGTGGACGTCACATCTTTGAGGGAATTGTACTGTTCTGGTGTATTTCAATTTTAATACTTTACTTAACATGCATACTTTTTTTTAAATGCAAGACTTTTACTACTTTTACAGTATATCTACACTATGGTATTTGTATTTGTACTAAAGTGCAAGACATGTGTACTTCTTCCACATCTGAAAGAGACAACCCAAAGCTATTAGCCCTAATATGAAAAACAGTTTTACAAAAAGCAAACAAAAAATTCCCATCACTGATATTTTTGCATGAATAATATATGCTTATTATGGAGTGGAAAACAAATGATTAAATACATACGCTCCACTCTAAGGGAGATGACAATCACACATTAATACCAGGGTAGGAATTTCACGCCATGACGGCCTGGCCGTTATGCCCCACAAATAATTGTACATACGGCCACCATGGCCTTTGTACCCCTCACACTGTTAAAATCTCGAAGTTGCTTTAAAAGCGTTATGCTGCGTTCACAACGGACGCAAATATTCGCATTGCTCTAATCGCTGGAGTTTCACTGCGGCTGTCAGCTGTGTTTACTCCTGTCATTCAAACAGGACGCGCTGGAGAGGGGGCGGGGCTTATATCCATGTAAATACTGTGGTGGACTCAACTACAACACAATTAACATATTTTACAGTGATTTAATTGTAATACACGTTTCAAAATGATGCCGAAGTAACTACATACTGATACCGGTGTTTGACAAGTGTGCAGACAGACGGCAGGCCAAAAACCTTTTGAAATGCGTGTTTTATGAATGGAGATCGGATCAATCAGGCTAAACTAACCTGTACCTGCTCCGTCCAAACTCACACCAACATCCTAAAGACAGAAATAAAGCACAAGCAGTGACTGTATTCACCATGACACAGACAGTCTGTGGTTTGTACTTGTTTAACTTTTGTCCAGTTTCTGAACAGATATGAGGAGCTGTGAGCTCTGTGTGCTAACAGCTAACGGCTGATGTTTTGGTTTTCTGATTCAACGTCAGTGGCTGAGATCCTCACTGCTGATTGGCTACCGCAAGAACGCGTCACGTGAATTTGAGGCTCGAGTTGAACATTGTTATTAAAGAGACTCTCGTACACGCACACGCACGCACACACACACACACACACACACACACACAGACACACACACACACACACACACACACACACACACACACACACACACACACACACCCACACACACATACACACACAGACTTTTGCATTTCAAAGTATTTCTTGTTCATACAGTTGAATGTGTGAGCTTCACTGTGCACTGCTGAATGATGTATGTGCAGAGTTTGACCCTTGAAGGCTGTTTCTTCTGCTCTGAAATGGAATATATTTGTTACATATTAATAGAATTTTTCATCCATCCATCCATCTTCTTCCGCTTATCCGTGGTCGGGTCGCGGGGGTAGCAGTTCCAGCAGAGAGCCCCAAACTTTCTTTTCCCTGGCGACATCAACCAGCTCTGACTGGGGGATCCCAAGGCGCTCCCAGGCCAGCGAAGAGATATAATCCCTCCACCTGGTCCTAGGTCTACCCCTTGGTCTCTTCCCAGCTGGACGTGCCTGGAACACCTCCCTAGGGAGGCGCCCAGGTGGCATCCTAACTAGGTGCCCGAACCACCTCAACTGGCTCCTTTCGACGCGAAGGAGGAGCGGCTCAACTCCGAGTCCCTCCCTGATGACCGAACTTCTCACCTTATCCCTAAGGGAGACACCAGCCACCCTGCGGAGAAAACCCATCTCGGCCGCTTGTATCCGCGATCTCGTTCTTTCGGTCATGACCCATCCTTCATGACCATAGGTGAGGGTAGGAACGAAAATGGCCCGGTAGACAGAGAGCTTTGCCTTCTGGCTCAGCTCCCTTTTCGTCACAACGGTTGCGGTAAAGCGACTGCAGTACCGCTCCCGCTGCTCCGATTCTCCGGCCCATCTCACGCTCCATTGTTCCCTCACTCGAGAACAAGACCCCGAGATACTTGAACTCCTTCACTTGGGGTAAGGACTCATTCCCTACTTGAAGTGGACAGTCCATCGGTTTCCTGCTGAGAACCATGGCCTCAGATTTGGAGGTGCTGATCCTCATCCCAGCCGCTTCACACTCGGTTGCGAACCGATCCAGTGAGTGCTGAAGGTCGCAGACCGATGAAGCCATTAGAACCACATCATCTGCAAAAAGCAGTGGTTGCAATCCTTAGTCCACCGAACTGCAGACCCCCTCCCCCATGACTACGCCTCGAAATCCGATCCATGTATATTACAAACAGGATTGGTGACAAAGCGCAGCCCTGGCGGAGGCCAACCCTCACCGGAAATGGGTCCGACTTACTGCCGAGGACCCGGACACAGCTCTCGCTTTGGGAGTACAGAGATTGGATGGCCCTGAGTAGAGACCCCCTCACCCCATACTCCCGCAGCACCTCCCACAGTAACTCCCTGGGAACTCGGTCATACGCCTTCTCCAAGTCTACAAAACACATGTAGACCGGATAAGCGTATTCCCAGGCCCCCTCCAGGATCCTTGCGAGAGTAAAAAGCTGATCCGTCGTTCCACGACCAGGACGGAATCCGCATTGTTCCTCCTCAATCTGAGGTTCGACAATCGGCCTGACCCTCCTTTCGAGTACCTTAGAGTAAACTTTCCCGGGGAGGCTGAGTAGTGTGATGCCTCTGTAATTGGCACACACCCTCTGATCCCCCTTTTTAAAAGGGGGACCACCACCCCGGTCTGCCACTCCTTCGGTACTGTTTCCGACTTCCACGCAACGTTGATGAGACGTGTCAACCATGACAGTCCCTCAACACCCAGAGCCTTCAGCATTTCCGGGTGGATCTCATCCACCCCCGGGGCTTTGCCACTGTGGAGTTGTTTGACGACCTCAGTGACCTCCCCCCGGGAGATTGGTGTTGATCCCCCGTCATACTCCAGCTCTGCCTCTAACATAGAGGGCGGAGTTGTCGGGTTCAGGAGTTCCTCAAAGTGTTCCTTCCAACGCCCTAACACTCCATCAGTTGAGGTCAACAACGTCCCATCCTTACTGTACACAGCTTGGATGGTTCCCTGCTTCCCCCTCCTGAGGTGTCGGACAGTTTTCCAGAACAACTTTTGGTGCCGCCCGAAAGTCCTTCTCCATGTCTTCTCCGAACTTCTCCCACACCCGCTGCTTTGCCTCGGCCACGGATGAGGCTGCTGCCCTTCGGGCCTGTCGGTACCTTGCAACTGCCTCGGGAGTCCCCCGGGATAACAAATCCCTGAAGGCCTCCTTCTTCAGTCGGACGGCTTCCCTGACCACCGGTGTCCACCAGGAGGTTCGAGGGTTACCGCCCCTTGAGGCACCTAGGACCTTGAGACCACAGCTCCCCGCCGCGGCTTCGGCAATAGAGGCTTTTGAACACCGACCACTCTGGTTCAATGTCCCCAACCTCCACAGGAATGCCCGAAAAGCTCCGCCGGAGGTGTGAGTTGAAGGCCTCCTGAACTTGGGCCTCCTCCAGACGTTCCCAGTTCACCCGAACTACACGTTTGGGCTTACCAGGTCTATCCAGAGGCTTCCCCCGCCACTCGATCCAACTCACCACCAGATGGTGATCAGTTGACAACTCCGCCCCTCTCTTTACCCGAGTGTCCAAAACATACGGCCTCAGGTCCGATGATACGATAACGAAATCGATCATGGACCTTCTGCCTAGGGTGCTCTGGTACCACGTACACTTATGAGCATCCTTATGTTCGAACATGGTGTTTGTTATGGCCAATCCATGACTAGCACAGAAGTCCAGTAACAAACCACCACTCCGGTTCAGATCAGGGGGGCCGTTCCTCCCAATCACGCCCCTCCAAGTGTCTCCATCATTGCCCACATGTGCGTTGAAGTCTCCCAGCAAGATTAAAGAGTCCCCTTCAGGAGCCCCATACAGGACTCTTTCCAGGGTCTCCAAGAAGGCCGTATACTCTGAACTGCTGTTGGGTGCATAAGCACACACAACAGTCAGAGTTTTCCCCCCCATAACCCGCAGGCGTAGGGAGGCGACCCTCTCGTCCACTGGGGTAAACTCCAACAACGAAGCACCTAACCGGGGACTTGTGAGTATCCCCACACCCGCCCGGCGCCTCACACCTTGAGCAACTCCGGAGAAGAATTTTTCGATTTTTTTATTTGATTTCAGATTTGTGAATGGGAGAAGTAGTAGATAGAAAACATACCAAACACTAATTATTCAAAGTAGAGTATTTTATTTTATATATGGTAATACTAAGGAGGCATAGGCCTATATGATTATAATGTTTGATATTATTGATGTAAAAAAGTGATTTGTTTTCCATGTAATTCGTGTGTTTTTCTTATCAGAAAGTGAAGTTATTTATTTGTAAGTTCCAAATCCAAATGTTTCCCTCAATGGCCTTTGTGCCCTAAACATGTGAGACACCAAAGGCCTTGCCTCTAAAATGACGAAATTCCAAGCCTGATTAATACCTTATTTACTTTAACAAGTCGGTTTCAGCTTTGTAGGTTAAAGGAGGACAATTACTTTATTTATTACATTATTCTTTTTACTTCATATAAAGACTAAATAGAGAGGAACAGATAGAACAAAAACAGGCAGGACGGTTTCATCCTTTTATTTCTGTCCAGATCGCCAACTGTAGCCAAACTGTGGGAACACAAACAGATTCACACGCCTTTCTTCTTTTTTGATGAGTTGGAAATAAGTCAGCACCGCGCTGGAAAACCAAGTTTGGTTTTTGCTTTGGCTGGGGAATAAAAGCACAGAGAACAATATTGATTTTTATTTGATTAGGATTTTACAGGATGTTTTTCATTTAATTTCAAATGCAGCTGAGACTGCTTTGCTGTTTTGAGAAAATAATAATCATAGCAAAATGACAACAAAATCTGATTTTCCTTACAGCCTCAAAAATAAATGTAACTATATTACGAAACACTTACATTTATAAATGCCAATATTAAAAGTTGGGACATTGTATCGAAGCATAGACAATCAGTTGAATCCATTTCATTTCCTTTTAATGTTCCCTATAAAGCACTTTGGTTAAACTGGCTCTATAATAAAACATCATTCATTCTGTCCAGAAAAGGACGGCTCTCTTAGCTTGAAACCATGATTTTTAGCTTCACTATAATGTGCACCTCAAATGAACTCAGTGAATGGCTTTAATATTGAGCACAATGTCAATATATATCAGACTGATTGCTATGTTAGTCTGTATGATTTTTTGTCACCGCACATATTGAGATGCAGATTTTTAAACACAGCTTTGAATTGTGCATCTCGATTTTGCATCTCATTTACCTCCTGTGACCCATTGCATCCCACCTTTTTGCAATTTGTCAGTAATGTGCTAAAAAGAAATGCGTAAAGGGAGTAGGAGGAACTTTATGAAGAAAAGTTATTGTATGAAGTGATGACGAGGAAACCCAAAGTGATACATTTATATATGATACAGTGATACATTTCTGTGTTTTAGGACTCATTCCGGCACCACTCAATGTGGGACGAACGGCTTGTTTGATTTAGAACGATTGAGTGCAGCTTGATCAAGGCAAGTGTGGAGGGAATAACTATTGAATATGAGCACTGTGAATCCATTGTTTTAAGATAACAGACAAGATAGATCTGTTGTTCGTCAGAAGTCTTGCATATCCAGAAGTAGCTAAACTGAACTATTGGATCATCTTTTCAGGCATATGAAAGGGAAACAATAGACGCTCACACTTAATGCTTGGATTATTTTGCATGCAGTGACATTAGACAGATCTGTTCTCTAGCCCTGACCCAGGTCCTCTGCTTTTGGCTCAAAGTCATATCGGCGTCATTGATCTGGTTTGTGAGGGATCAGAAGAAAGGATTGCCTCTGTCTGCTTGATGAAATGACAGATTTGTCTTTTACACTTACTTCAAAGTTGATCCTTTTATCTTCCTAGTGCGCAGCTATTGGCACAGCAGGGATGCCATGTTAGCGGGAGGGCTTGAATGAGAAACCACCTCAAAGGATTGCAGATTAAAAAAGGGAATTGCTTCATTCCATCCAGCTCACCAATAAATATAAAACTGCTAAATGAAGCCACAATGTGGTGCCCATACTGTACATCACAGAGACTGAGGGTATTTGGGGGACAGATTAGAAAAGCATTTTTGACATGATATTTTTTGAAAAAGTGAGGGGGATGCAGAACATTCCATCAAAAGACGGCTCTCTGTAATATGCGGGGTAATGAAGACCTTTCCATGTCGTAAAAGCCTCTCATTTCTAACCACTTTACTTGGAAGGCACACTCAGTAAATCCCTTCTTTATGTCTATTTTATGTCAAGAGGAAAAACAAAGGAAGGCTGTGGAGAATGGTAGCAGGAGGAAACATATGGCGAACCCTTCATTCTGCCAATCACAGCAACATGAAAAAGCATATTATGAAAAAACACAGACACCAGGCTGATTTATTTCCCCTCCTTCATCTCAATTCCAGGAATTTTATGAATGGAAAATGTCAGGGGTTAGGTTTTCCAAAGCCAGCTAGCCTGCGTCTCATGAGCTTACCATGCTGTTCTGGTGTGTTCATGCTGTCTGGAGCGGCGGGGGGGGGGACCACTCTACATCATGTTGTTTAACTTTTCACTGACAAGCTCAGCCAGACCTGAGGGTGAGAAGTTTAAATCTCCTACATCAAGACAGCTACAATATGGTAGTTGGTGGGCTGTTAAATGTTAAATGACAGCAATGTTTTTAGATTAATCACATGAGGCAGCCAAGTCTGGAAAAACCATGAGTGAGGTAATAGATAATGAAAGAAGCGGAATACATTTTTGTTTCATCTAGTGGTCTGAACAAGCCACTGTGCCCTCAGGCTGATTCTCCCTCCAACATCTGCTGGTTCTGCTGCTGAGGCTCAGTGTTTTCTTTCCTTCTGATCGGTGTAAAACATGTTTCCTTTGGACAATAGTGCAGTACACAGAGTCTTTTCCTGATGAATGACAGCAATAATAGTCTTACAGCAGAAAGCACCCTGCTCTGCGATCAAGCCAACTCTTTATTTATTAAGCAGGAAAACACGTTGCCAGCACAGTATATGTGCTTTCTACTCCCCTAGTGATGTTAGGTAACTGATGCTATCATTTTGACATAACTTCATTAAAAATTCAAGACACCTATAGAATCCCTTTCCTATTTCCACAGAGGCACTTCTCAATACGACAGTTTTGTGTCCCCTTGCAGAATAAAAAGTTTAATGTTGGCGAGAATCTCCGCTGCTCCTGAATTATTCAACATGTTTGCTCTAAGCGCTGGTCAGCAGGCCTGTGTGTGAGTTTACAGTTGGAGTACAGTTTGATGTGTTAGGCAGGTAAACAAGCCTTTGCCACTCAGGAACTATTTCCCTTTCTCATGTGTTTGTTTATCTTCTGCGCATAATATCAATGGTGAGGAAAACATAGGATATGATTAGGCTGCTTTCACTTGATATGTCATTTGCACACCGCAACGTCGGGCGAAGAGCCTTGTGGTAAAAACGGATAATAAAGTAGAATCTCTAGATCAAAGTTGAAGTGGAGCCTCAGCGACCATCCTAGTGGTTGAGCTTCGACCTAAATCGTCCGCACCGCTCTAGAATTGCAAGATCAGCATAGATTTGTTCTAACACTGATCATGTGAATGCAGCGTAATGGTTTAGACTAGTGCTGTCTACTATTAAAACATTCAATCGCGTTATTCATAATAATAATCTGTGATTGATCATGATTTATCACAAGTTTAAAATACTAGTATTTACTTGTATAATGGGGATCAAATACATGTGTTGTGTTGGAATTAAGAAATGCATTTTTGAGTCTGACACCTTGCTAAAGCATTGACATGGAGCTGTCACTAAGAGTTGCAGGTGATTACTCTCTGGATAATGTGCGCCACCCAGGGTGTATTATCTGCTTCTACCGCGGTGACCCTGTCCCCGATCTCCCACTCCTCTGCAACTTCAAGAAGCTGGCGCATAGTTCAGCAAAACGCATTTCCCTTGTTTTCACCACTCAGAAAGAACAGTGGTTCAACTGTGCAGGTAGGTAGAGATGGTTGTAACTGATGTCCAGTGGTCTCCAGTCAGTGCAGTAAATGTAGCTTGTGCCGATTCCTCCGCTTTCTCCGCCTTTCACTGCCATGCCAACATCCGAGCTGAAATTACGGGACAAACTTGGAAGCGTGATCAAATCGCACCATTTTTATAATGTCTTAATGTTTACAGATTAAATGCGAGCCATATTGCCTAAATGCAGCCTTGGTTTAAACACATGGTACCCTGGAGATGCAAGGAGTATTGTATTTGTAATCAAGTTTATGAAAGTTCCTTTTCTATGTACATAGTCTAACGAGCAAGATATTGATATATTGACAAAGTGTAAGTCCCACTGAATCTAAACTATGTGTAACATGTATTTGTTTTTATGTATGACTATCATTTGACCCAAAGTGGGTGACTGACTTTTGATGGAAATGACAGCAGTCATACACCAAGACTTTTAAAGTGCTTGGTAGACAAACTACAGAATACTGTGCGTGCCCCGCAGAGCTGCAGACAGCACACCTGGAAATAAGCCAGAGAAAACTTAAAAAGTGAGAGAGTAAAGCCGAAAAAAGCCGGAGAGAGTGAAACGGAGAAAAGCAGAGGAGGAGTGATGAAGCAAAAGACAGAAAGAGGAGAGGAGACATCCTGCTGTCAGTGAGGAGAGTAATCAGGACCAGATGTCTCTGCGCTCTCTGTCTCGAGGCGAATGTTCACAGCGATTCATTTCCACAGCCCTGATTGTTGAGGGATTTCATCCTCTTGTCTCTGCTGTTTGTTTCGGCTTCATTTTGAAGTTGAGTCTATTGTGTGGATGCAATTCAGAGTTCTGTTGGTCTACTGGCTTCTCAGACAGACATCCAGGTACCTGTGTGTGTGACCTCTCTGCCCACAGAGCAGATGGCATTTAACAGAGAGGTTTCCACACTGATGCACACAGATCAGTATTCTAAATGGACTTTTTAAATCATCTTTCAAAGAGTTTTTCTTCCTGTGTCGTGACAGTTTGAATTCATGTTACTGAATAAGTATTTTTCTAAGTTTTGTCTGTTTTATAGAAACTTGGGTAAAGGTTAGGTAAAGGCGTCATTCCCTACATTACTACTGATTCAGTCCTGTCTTGTCTTTAGTTAAACCTGCAGCCTGCAATAACTCATGAATGACAGCAATTTAAAAGCCCATAACTAAAAGTACATGAGCGGATAGAAGTTTCTTTGTTTAATTCTGTCAGTTCTTCCAAATATATTTGCATCTACTTGTAAAGTAATACGTAATGGTTAATATGCAGCAAGGCGGTCATTTATGAAAAAGTAACACAAAGCGGTCAGGGTTTTTTTCCATTAATGACCGTCTCGCTGCACATTATCTCACTTATTGCATGACTACCTAAATTAACCAACGACTTCACACAATATTTATACAAAAAAGTATCGTTTCACATTCGCTCAGAAATATAATCGTCCTATCCAGATGAGCACCAACGGCTAGGACAGCGTCGATAGTATGGTAACTTAAAATGACGGCAGCGCTGATGGAGGTTTTCTGTAACTATCAAAGTCTGTTCACATTTTCTAACCCTAACACTACCAGTGTTCCCTTTAGTGTTTACTTCCTGTCTGTCTTCTTCTGCTGTTCCCCTTTAGTGTTTACTTCCTGTCTTCTTCTGTGCCTCCCTTTAGTGTTTACTTCTGTCTGTCTTCTTCTGCTGTTCCTTTAGTGTTTACTTCTGTCTGTCTTCTTCTGCTGTTCCCTTTAGTGTTTACTTTCTTGTCTGTCTTCTTCTGCTGTTCCTTTAGTGTTTACTTCTTTGTCTGTCTTCTTCTGCTGTTCCCTTTAGTGTTTACTTCTTGTCTGTCTTCTGCTGTTCCCTTTAGTGTTTACTTCTTGTCTGTATTCTTCTGCTGTTCCCTTTAGTGTTTACTTCCTGTCTGTCTTCTTCTGCTGTTCCCTTTAGTGTTTACTTCTTGTCTGTATTCTTCTGCTGTTCCCTTTATTGTTTACTTCCTGTCTGTCTTCTTCTGCTTGTCCCTTTAGTATTTATTTCCTGTCTTCTTCTGCTGTTCCCTTTTAGGTTCCCTTTAGTGTTTACTTCTTGTCTGTCTTCTTCTGCTGTTCCCTTTAGTGTTTACTTCCTGTCTGTCTTCTTCTGCTGTTCCCTTTAGTGTTTACTTCTTGTCTGTCTTCTTCTGCTGTTCCCTTTAGTGTTTACTTCTTGTCTGTCTTCTTCTGCTGTTCCCTTTAGTGTTTACTTCTTGTCTGTCTTCTTCTGCTGTTCCCTTTAGTGTTTACTTCCTGTCTGTCTTCTTCTGCTGCTCCCTTTAGTGTTTACTTCCTGTCTGTCTTCTTCTGCTGTTCCCTTTAGTGTTTACTTCTTGTCTGTCTTCTTCTGCTGTTCCCTTTAGTGTTTACTTCCTGTCTGTCTTCTTCTGCTGTTCCCTTTAGTGTTTACTTCCTGTCTGTCTTCTTCTGCTGCTCCCTTTAGTGTTTACTTCCTGTCTGTCTTCTTCTGCTGTTCCCTTTAGTGTTTACTTCCTGTATGTCTTCTTCTGCTGTTCCCTTTAGTGTTTACTTCCTGTCTGTCTTCTTCTGCTGTTCCCTTTAGTGTTTACTTCCTGTCTGTCTTCTTCTGCTGTTCCCTTTAGTGTTTACTTCCTGCTTGTCTTCTTCTGTTATTACCTCTGACGTCCAGCGCTGTCTTTTTACCTCTTCTCTTCACGTGCGCTCTTTTTCTTTACTTTACTCGGTACAGTTTATCAATCATGAACCAAGTTTCGTGCTCTCCACAAACATAAAATAGTATTTTAAAAGTAGTATGTATTAGTAAAAGTAGTAGGTCTGTAGTACTGAGGGGCAATCTGTTTAATTAACTACCTCTAAAAGTCCAAATTGACCAATCAGAATTTAGTATTCAATTATTAAACAAGTGCAATTATAAATGTACTGATTTGTTCCAAAGTGATGAATCTCAACTTATTATGTATTCATGGTGAATGAAGTAACAATCAGTTGATTTCCAATAACCTGCCATTTCCTGCAATTTGGGTCTCAATTTTTCGGGTTTAGCTTGACATGTCAACAACTCTGATGGGACAATGGCCTTTTGTACAAACATCCATCATAGATCATTTACAATAGCTTTCTGCTGATGCTCTAACTTTTTATCTCAACCCCCAAAAATGAGTCATGAGCAATTGTTTTGTTTTTTAGTGCACTGTTAATAAATAAAGAAGCTATGATTAATGGGCGCAGAATTGGTAAATTAATCATATTCTGTGTTTGTGTGCACAAGAGTATACTCATTTCCAACCCTGTTTAAGTCGGTTCTTTCCCTTCCAAATATGTGGGGACATTTTAATAGCTTTCAGAAAAACACAATCAGCAAGCATGCCCACTCCCAGCAGGAGGTGTTAAAGTAGATAGTAAAGCTTTGAATGTCTATCTCAAACTCTCTTTTTTTTATTCGCTACACAACCATTTAGATTGTGTTATGTGTCCACCATGAATGCCTCTAATGAGAGACTGTTAGTGCCATTATCCCCATTTGTATAATGCAATGTACAGTACACAGACTAGTATAGCATTCGTGTATTAGTCCCCGAGGGGAAAATGGGTTGCAGCACATCACAGAGGCATTTAAAAAGTTAAGACAATACATCACTGACAACAACATAGACACAGATAAAAACAAACAGACATAAGAAAACCAGATATCGGCAGACATGACAAGGGGCCTATAGGCCCTCATTTGCGAAATAGGAGGGACAGGGCCAGACCAGCTGGGTAAACAGTGCGTCCTAGCCATCAGGAGTTTGATGGCTTGTGGGACTAAAGACAGCCTAGATCTGTTCTTTTTTAAATAAGGGGCACGATATCTCCGCCAGGATGGCAACAGTTCAAAGTAAGAGGCAAGAGGGTGCCTCAGGTCACTCACAATATTGTGTGCCAATTTTAAAACTCTGTCCTTATATAAGCATTCTATATTAGCAAATGAGATTCCTGTCAATTTACTGGACAATGTTATGGCCCTCCTGACTGACTTTTTCTGTGCCTCAGTTGCGTTGCCGAACCAGCATATAATGCCGAAGGAGGGCACACTTTCGATAAAAGCATGATAAAACATCTTCACCATTCTGTTGCCGACATTAAAAGACAATAATTTACGTAAAAAAACCATTCTTTGTTGAGACTTAGCATTTATTTTCTCAGACCAAACATCCCATCTGAGCTTGTGGTCAAGCACGACACCAAGATACTTGTACTCAGTGACACATTGAATGGGCTCGCTATTTAATAAAAGAGTAGGGTTGGGCGATTGTGCTATTCTAAAATCAATTTCCATCTCCTTTGTTTTTGAGGTGTTTAAAAGCAGGTTTGACTTCTCACACCAGTTAATAAAGAAGTCAAGGACATATCATCTGCATACTTAATAAAGTGCCTATGGGGAAAAGTGCTGATGCAGGAGTTGGTGTATAAAATAAATAAAAGAGAAGATAAGACACATCCCTGGGGTGAGCCTATCCAGGTAGTTATTGTGTCAGAAAGTGCCATGCCTATTTTGACCTGCTGAGTTTTACAGTTGAGGAAGTCAACGATCCAGGAGATCAGACCAGGTTCAAGTGAGAATTCTTCAGTTAAAATACTTGGCTTAATGGTGTTAAAAGCTGATGAGAAGTCGGCAAATAGAATCTTTACATGGGCTTTTGGTGTCTCGAGGTGAGTGTGCAGAAGATGCAAGAGGGTTGCGATAGCATCTTCCACCCCTCTAGAGGCCTAATATGCAAACTGCATGGGATCTAAGAGGTGCTGCGTTTGTGAGATTAAATGCCTCTTAACTAAACGCTCAAAACATTTAATTACCAGTGAGGTGAGTGCTATAGGCCGAAAGTCATTGGGCTCACTGGCCCTGGGGATTTTAGGCACTGGAATAATTGTGGATGTTTTCCAAAGAGAAGGGACTTTTTGCAGATTAAGGGAGGACCTAAAAATGTCTGTAAATACAGGTGCAAGTTGTTCTGCACAGTGTTTTAAAACAGCTCCTTCAATATTATCGGGGCCAGGGCTTTTTCGTATATTACACTTCCTGAAGAGATGGATGACCTCTGACTCCTCAATAGTCATACTAGAGGGGAGGGAGGATGGAGGGGAATGGCAGTGTCAGCCTCTATACTGTTGCTACTCTCAAATCGGCAGAAGAAGGTGTTCAAATGATTTGCTGTCTCCCTTCCCTCACCACTGATCAAGACAGGAGACGGTTTTCCCCTGCCCTTATGTGGAGCATTCGTCATGTTTTTAATTCCCTGCCATGCTTCTCTGGGATTACCAGAGGCCAGAGCTGCCTCCAGCTTCTCCTTATATCTATATTTGTCTAACTGTATTTGTCTTTTAATATCTCTCTGTATGTTTCTCATAGCAAACTCATCCTGGTTTGTATAAGCTTTTTTCTTCAGAATAATCAGCTTCTGAGACACCCAGGGCTTGTCATTCGAATATATTTTTGAAAGACTTAGTGGGTATCACAGAATCGACACAAAAATCAATATAACTAGACACTGTCCCAACCCGTTCATTAATATCGGGAGTATCTAATGTTTCCCACTATGTGCAGTCAAAGCATCCCTGCAGGGCCATAATGCTGTCATTATTCCACATGTTGACAGTCTTAACTTGAGGTTTCTCCCTCTCAAGTAGCCTCCGATAGACAGGGCGTAGGTGGACTACACTGTGGTCAGATGTCCCAAGTGGTGGAAGCGGGGATGCAGTGTAAGCGCCCTTAACAGTTCCAAAGCACATATCCAGAGTCTTCTCCTTCCTAGTGTGACAGTCAACATACTGGTAGTAGGTACGCAGGGATTTTTTAATGGGACAGTTATTAAAATCTCCTAGAAAGAATTTCGGCGCATCAGGAGAAAGTGATTCAAGTCTCTGAGAGAGATTAAAAATGATTTCGGTGGCTTTGTTAAAATTTGCTTCGGGGTGTATGTACACCACAGTGAAGAATAATTGAGGAAACTCCCTGGGAAGATAGAATGGTCGTAGAGAGACACACAGCAGTTCTATGTCCGGAGTGCACAATTGCTCTCTAATCACCGCTGCCCGACACCACTCGTCCCTGATGAGAAGACAGACTCCGCCCCCGCGTACCTTCTCGGTGATGATCCGGTCTCGGTCGGTTCTAAACGCCGAGAACCCGGAAGGCTCTACTACACTGGACTCGATGTTGTTATCCAGCCATGTCTCTGTGATCGCTAAGACACATGCATCCCGATATTCATGCGGGTAGCGGGTGTTGGCTGACAGCTCGTCCGTCTTTGCTCTCAGGGACTACGGAGGGATTGGAGGCAATATGATCGAACCATAGAGGAGGCTCACTTTAAATTGGCCTATAAAGACTTTTTTCTATACTGTAGACATGGTCAAACAACACCCAATTCATCCCAGTTTATATAAAGCATCAAAAGATCATCCTAATGGTACTAAAGTACACAGTCTACACTTTTGTGAAGAAGTAATGAGTTGTATCATTTGCCCTGTGTCAACAATCTCAACAGCAGAGAGCGATCACTTACACCTATCCAAACTGCCTTTTGTATCCGATCACCATGGGCCATGATGTCTATGTCTGCAATACACTGCAGCATGCTATCCTTTTTTTAAAAGGCACCTGTGCAAGTTAGACAAACAAACCAAAGAATTGGCAGCAGCCAGGAAAGACTTCACACATTACATTTCATCATCACACGGGGAGCTGTACAGCAGCAATTATGATGGTAGCTGAAATCCAAGAGACAGTCCTGTTACCTCCTGCCAGTTCAGCAGGAGATGATCATGTGTCTTTATGTTTTCCTGTAAAACTCACAGTCCCCCGTGTCAAGCTCTCAAATTATAGTCGACCTGAAAGAAGCACAAAAAGTCAACAGGATGTGGCAGCGAGTTTTTGCACGAGATTTAGGAAGAACAAAACAAAAGGAAGCATATGGATCATTTCTCTGTAGAATGATTGACTTACCGTTATATTATCTCACTCATCATACCTAAAACTAACCAACCCAATCTAGGAGATCAATGAGTGCTAGCCAATCAGAGTCAGAGTAGGCCGGTCATGCCTTCATGGTGAAAAATAACCTCAGTGTTTCTGCACAATATTTAGCTTTTTGTGCTTCAGTTTGTCTAGGGTACAGAGTGTATTTTTGGTTCACTGATAATATTTGGGATTAGACGTTTAGACCAATGGACAGTCCCCGTGCTTCCAGATAACTCATTTTATAATGTTTAGTCATTAAACGCATATGTGTGTGAACAGTACATGATCCGACAGGTTCCTATAACCTCCGGAGACTATTTAGTGAAGTGACCAACTGAGACATTTGGCAGCACCGATGGAAAGGTGAGTCTGCAGCCTGATTTACATGTTAGCAGACTCACTTCTTACATGTTACATGATTGAACTATTTCCAAACAATATTTCATTGAAAAGAGCCGGACTAGCATTTCCCAGTTTTTCTCTAAATGCCAAACTAAGCTAATATTAGTTAGCTTCGTCTTGCTCCAGCTCTATACAACACACATAGTCTTTCATAATGCAGCAATCTCATGTACAATATGTCCATGCCTTCAGATTAAAACGTGTGAAAAGGATATCCTCTCTTGCTTATCAGTGTTAGCCTATGTGCCCCGATATATCTGTCCGATACAGTAGTCGAGGGAAATGCTGGCAACTTCTCCCTCCCCACTCCCCAGTGTGTTTTCAGCCCGGTAATTTGATAATGACATTGTGAGGCAATGGCTTCCAGATGTAAACTCTGTTACACTCGCAGTGTAGTGTGAAGCAGCTGAGCCGCTACAGGTGGCCAACACCTGCTGCAGATCAGGGAGGAGAAACAGAAATCAATCTGGTGAAATCTCATGGAGGAAAGATTATGTGTGATGTTCATTAAGCAGTGTTTATTCATTTAGCTTTTTTGGAACAGACTCAAGGTAACCACTTTCACTGGGATACAAATGTGTTTTAAACATGAACGACGGAACATTATAATAAACTTGACCTCAAGGATTTACTTTGGGGATCAGGATATTTCATACTTGGATTAAAGCATTACGAATGTGAATTTAGTTACTATAGGTAAGCTTAAAGTTTTTTAAATGACAATAAGTCTGCATTGACTTATTGTAATATCTTTCTCATGGTACACAAAAAGACTCCTAGTTGAAAGTACTAAGTTAGTTAGTTCAACTTCTACCCATGCTGACTTTAATTAGAAACATATTATTGATACGGCAAAAACGTACATAATCCTGGAGAAATTATGTTTTCCTCAGAGTACAATTCACAATAGAGTTTTGGGGGAACACGTTTTTATAAGACCAGGATGCATGTACAGTACACCAGTGGTGAGCCTCTCCGAGGGCCTAAGATATTCTACAAAATAATATTTTAAAACATTTTTAAAAACATATTTTTTTAAATATTGTTTTAGTTATATTTTGTATTAGTTTTACCAAAATAACTTGATTTAATTGTATTTAAAATAACATTTCCAAAGAAATAAATTCTTCGAATCTGCCTATTCAGTTTCTGTTGGAATGTGAAGGGTTAAATTAAAGAAGTTCGTCTGGTCTCTGCGAGGTGAGTCTTTATGCATGTGTTATAACAACGGGTCAAGATTTCCATAGCAACAACAACTTCCTGTCAACAGCGTAGACTCTCCTTCAGAATAAAAGCATGTCCATACAAAATAGGAAACCAAGCCAAATTACACTTAAGACATATACAACTGCAATGAAAATAACAAACACAATGCGATATCCTTTTCAATTTCAAAGAACACACATTGGGTTATTTAAAGGTGTTGTTTTGTGTGGTAGATGTGTTTCGCACCCCGGCCCGTTGTTTTGATATTCCGCTGAAGTATACGCTGTGATGTAATAACTCTTTTTCATTTAATTTTTTTTCCGAGGGAAGGGGGGTCAGAGGGCCTAGGCATAAAAGTCACGGCTCGCCACTGCAGTACACGTGTATATTTACACACACACAGTAACATGCCGCCCCTGATGGGAAAACAGCTAGTGGGAGTCACTCAGAATGATTAAGCGGTCTTCAGACTGATCCAAATCTTCCCTGTAGTTATTCAACATGTAAACTGTAGCAGAGAGAAAGAGAAAGAATAAGTGTGATAACACGATAACCGTATGTTCAATACAAATGCATTAGGCATGTTTGAATGTACCCGATATCTTGTGTCTTAGTACATTATAATAGATGCCGCCAGCAAACACAGAACAATAAACTTCTATGTTTGCTGAATGCATTATTTGTATCCTTGATACCTCTGAAAATAAAACAAGTAATCTGCATTCAGCTTTTGTGGCCCATGTTTGCCTAGCTGGACATGGAGACATGGGAAAAAAGGCAATGGTATTGTTCTTCTGCAAACATGTCTATGAGTGATCATTGTTGTCAAATGCTTTGTAACTGAGATACTGATGTCTGGTTCTAAACTCAATATTTTCAACGGTGCAGGAGATGGGAACGAGGGTTCGTTGTCACCGGGACAAAAGAAAGAACTGTAGGCTATTCTGTATGACTGACTGTTGCAAACGTAGCATTACGGAGCAATCAGTAGAGTAGGTCTTATCACGTTTATTTCCCAGCCATTGTTGGAACAGCTTGCAATAAACTCACCTTGGCATATAGCATCTCAAAAACAATATCAACTCTGATATCTTCCTTCTATGGTTTTGTGAGAACATGCACTTTGTTCCCCTATATGGGAACAAGAGTCAGAATTCACCAGATTTGAAGCTAGACAAAGAAAAGAAAGGTCATGTTGCACTGCTAACACTTGCTAGCAGACTTTTACTTACTTATATCTATTCTCTTCTACTTTTAATTTGTGATCCAAACATTGTTAAAAGAGAGATGCTAATATTGGTTACTAAAGCAACAAGTTAGCAGACGAGTTTGTCACTTCTTCCCTGCCCTCAGAGAAACACAGATCAAAGGAGAGGAGAGAATAAAGCTCGACAGTCAATTACGACACACACATTTTGCACATCAAAATAACAACAATTATTTTGGTCGCTTGAAAAAGACTCAAATTACTCAGCTTCCTCAAATCGTTTTGTTTGCCAAATGTCATTGCTTACACGTGCATTTGTCTTTACCACGTTACACCTGTGATTTTTTTATGGCAGTCCTCTAAAAGCTAAATATGGCAAACTTATTAATCTGCTGTTTAAAGAGGCACTATTCTGCTTCTTTGAGTCTCCCTCGCCTGTAGTGTGTTCTTTAGGTTTTTGTGCATGTAAATGGTCTGCAAAGGCTAAAATCCCTCTGTTCCCTCCCCGCCAGAAACGCCTCCATTAGACTCCTTTGTTTACTTCTATAAGATAATGACATAATGTTACACACGCGCTTCTATTGGCTAGCGCTCCAACACATTTAACCTGATAGGCTAAGGGGCAGGACATCTCAAAGCGGTTGACCAATCACAACAGAGCCGGCCAGCTAACCAATCAGAGCAGACTGGGCTCTGGTTTCAGACAGAGGGTGAAAAGAGGTGCTGCAGCACAGGCAGTATGAGAACAATAAAGAGCTTTTTGAACATTAAAGCATGGAGACATGACCCAGTAGAGACACTACATACTGATATACACCTGAACATCAGCAGGAGAGGACTCTTTAAAGTAGAGACACTACCTACTGATATACACCTGAACATCAGCAGGAGAGGACTCTTTAAAGTAGAGACACTACATACTGATATACACCTGAACATCAGCAGGAGAGGACTCTTTAAAGTAGAGACACTACATACTGATATACACCTGAACATCAGCAGGAGAGGACTCTTTAAAGTAGAGACACTACATACTGATATACACCTGAACATCAGCAGGAGAGGACTCTTTAAAGTAGAGACACTACATACTGATATACACCTGAACATCAGCAGGAGAGGACTCTTTAAAGTAGAGACACTACATGCTGATATACACCTGAACATCAGCAGGAGAGGACTCTTTAAAGTAGAGACACTACATACTGATATACACCTGAACATCAGCAGGAGAGGACTCTTTAAAGTAGAGACACTACATACTGATATACACCTGAACATCAGCAGGAGAGGACTCTTTAAAGTAGAGACACTACCTTACCTACTGATATACACCTGAACATCAGCAGGAGAGGACTCTTTAAAGTAGAGACACTACATACTGATATACACCTGAACATCAGCAGGAGAGGACTCTTTAAAGTAGAGACACTACATACTGATATACACCTGAACATCAGCAGGAGAGGACTCTTTAAAGTAGAGACACTACATACTGATATACACCTGAACATCAGCAGGAGAGGACTCTTTAAAGTAGAGACACTACATACTGATATACACCTGAACATCAGCAGGAGAGGACTCTTTAAAGTAGAGACACTACATACTGATATACACCTGAACATCAGCAGGAGAGGACTCTTTAAAGTAGAGACACTACATACTGATATACACCTGAACATCAGCAGGAGAGGACTCTTTAAAGTAGAGACACTACATGCTGATATACACCTGAACATCAGCAGGAGAGGACTCTTTAAAGTAGAGACACTACATACTGATATACACCTGAACATCAGCAGGAGAGGACTCTTTAAAGTAGAGACACTACATACTGATATACACCTGAACATCAGCAGGAGAGGACTCTTTAAAGTAGAGACACTACCTTACCTACACTGATATACACCTGAACATCAGCAGGAGAGGACTCTTTAAAGTAGAGACACTACATACTGATATACACCTGAACATCAGCAGGAGAGGACTCTTTAAAGTAGAGACACTACATACTGATATACACCTGAACATCAGCAGGAGAGGACTCTTTAAAGTAGAGACACTACATACTGATATACACCTGAACATCAGCAGGAGAGGACTCTTTAAAGTAGAGACACTACATACTGATATACACCTGAACATCAGCAGGAGAGGACTCTTTAAAGTAGAGACACTACATGCTGATATACACCTGAACATCAGCAGGAGAGGACTCTTTAAAGTAGAGACACTACATACTGATATACACCTGAACATCAGCAGGAGAGGACTCTTTAAAGTAGAGACACTACATACTGATATACACCTGAACATCAGCAGGAGAGGACTCTTTAAAGTAGAGACACTACCTTACCTACTGATATACACCTGAACATCAGCAGGAGAGGACTCTTTAAAGTAGAGACACTACATACTGATATACACCTGAACATCAGCAGGAGAGGACTCTTTAAAGTAGAGACACTACATACTGATATACACCTGAACATCAGCAGGAGAGGACTCTTTAAAGTAGAGGACACCTACATGCTGATATACACCTGAACATCAGCAGGAGAGGACTCTTTAAAGTAGAGACACTACATACTGATATACACCTGAACATCAGCAGGAGAGGACTCTTTAAAGTAGAGACACTACATACTGATATACACCTGAACATCAGCAGGAGAGGACTCTTTAAAGTAGAGACACTAAATACTGATATACACCTGAACATCAGCAGGAGAGGACTCTTTAAAGTAGAGACACTACATGCTGATATACACCTGAACATCAGCAGGAGAGGACTCTTTAAAGTAGAGACACTACATACTGATATACACCTGAACATAAGCAGGAGAGGACTCTTTAAAGTAGAGACACTACATACTGATATACACCTGAACATCAGCAGGAGAGGACTCTTTAAAGTAGAGACACTACATGCTGATATACACCTGCACATCAGCAGGAGAGGACTCTTTAAAGTAGAGACACTAAATACTGATATACACCTGAACATTAGCAGGAGAGCACTCTTTAAAGTAGAGACACTACATACTGATATACACCTGAACATCAGCAGGAGAGGACTCTTTAAAGTAGAGACACCACATACTGATATACACCTGAACATCATCAGGAGAGGACTCTTTAAAGTAGAGACACTACATACTGATATACACCTGAACATCAGCAGGAGAGGACTCTTTAAAGTAGAGACACTACATACTGATATACACCTGAACATCAGCAGGAGAGGACTCTTTAAAGTAGAGACACTACATACTGATATACACCTGAACATCAGCAGGAGAGGACTCTTTAAAGTAGAGACACTACATACTGATATACACCTGAACATCAGCAGGAGAGGACTCTTTAAAGTAGAGACACTACATACTGATATACACCTGAACATCAGCAGGAGAGGACTCTTTAAAGTAGAGACACTACATACTGATATACACCTGAACATCAGCAGGTGAGGACTCTTTAAAGTAGAGACACTACATACTGATATACACCTGAACATCAGTAGGAGAGGACTCTTTAAAGTAGAGAGACTACATACTGATATACACCTGAACATCAGCAGGAGAGGACTCTTTAAAGTAGAGACACTACATACTGATATACACCTGAACATCAGCAGGAGAGGACTCTTTAAAGTAGAGACACTACATACTGATATACACCTGAACATCAGCAGGAGAGGACTCTTTAAAGTAGAGACACTACGTACTGATATGAACTTGAAAACGATCAGAATAATTCTCCAGATATTCCACATAGTCTGGAGATTACTGAGGCCAAAAGAGTACCATGAGTTGTTACGAAAAATCCAACTGATAGTGGCCTTATTATCGTGGATGTTTTATGAACATGTCAGGATTACAAAGAGTTTTAATGCAATCCAAAGCCATCACATTCACACCAAGCATTATACATTCTTATTTTGTGTTTGGCTTTTAAAAATCCTCCAGCTGAGAAATGGTCTGCCAAAATGTGTTTGGTTGCATCAGCTGTGTTCATTCATATAATTTCAGAGTGTGTGTGTGTGTGTGTGTGTGTGTGTGTGTGTGTGTGTGTGTGTGTGTGTGTGTGTGTGTGTGTGTGTGTGTGTGTGTGTGTGTGTGTGTGTGTGTGTGTGTGTGTGTGTGTGTGTGTGCGCGCGTGCGTGTGTGTCTGTGTGAGAGGGAGTAAAGCTTTTCTTGGCTGTCGGGGCTCGATAACTTCTCACTGACGTGAAACATCCAGCCAGCGCTAGCTCGATTATGATGCGATTAGTTAATTGGGTGAAGATGTGGAAAGTGAATTATGTGCGTATCTCGTGCTACGCCACTAATGGATGGAAAATACCTCCATCTCCCGACTTCATTCTCCCCACACCCTTTAACCAGAAAACTCCTCATAATTTCCAACTTGTGCATTCTAAAGTGAATAGATTTAGCATCTCAGATTTATATCATTTTTCCATTTGGCGTCCTCTGGCTGTCTCTCATCATGGCCACGGCTTGTATAATTTACTGTGAGGTTGTTATCGTTACTGTAACAAAAACAGCCAACCGGCCGGTTTAATCCTCCTGACCCTGTCAATGCCCCACTTTTCAAAAATATGCCTGGTTATTAAAAACCAGGCAATGCTGCATAACCATTTTCCTGTCGCTGAAATATTGGAATGGCTTTTTATCCGCCTCTTGATTTCTGTTTTCGATTTCTGTGTTACACCACGGTGGCTTGAAGTTCAAATTACCTTGAACAGAAAAGTCAACAGTTTTTCCAGAGAACAGCGAGAGTGATTATATGGCAACTCGATTATCGTTCCCACAAAAACCCCAGCCGCTCTCTCAGTCGCACGCATTGGTCAGAAGCGTACCCACTCTGTAAAAAACGCAGCAACAAATCCCTTTAACAGAGACACTGAGCGCCAGACGGGGAATGTGCTGTTCACCACTCTGCTTTTCCACAGGATTGCGCAGGAAATGAATTTCCCATGAGTGGTGGCATGCAATCAGGTGCATGTGTTGTGTTGGCCCTAAAATCTGCTCTCAGTGCAGCCGGAGAGATCAGTGCAGCGCAGGGGCCACATCGCACCTTTTCTGGCAGAAAGGGGCTGGCAGTTATCCTCCCAGTGTTTCAACAAAAAAACATCTCCAGTGCCTCTTATTGTTTTAATGACGCGGAGAAGGTATGCTTGATGATATGCTGTCATCGCTTCACTGTGCCTTGTACGCTGCCTATTCATCTCTGTCAGATGTTGTTTGTTGTAATTGCTTTTATTCCACTGCACTCTTCAGCAGGAACCAAAAGCTAAGGGGTAAAACCAGGGCTAGCTCTCATACTGTCATAGAGAATGATTGGTCCCTAAACTATTGTGAACTATGTGTAGAAACAAAAAGCATGGCACCAGCCACTAAAATTAACCATTGTTCCCTAAACGGCAACAATATATTGATATGTCAATAAGCTCTTAAGATCAGCCCATAACATAAGGCTATGGTTTCATAGTCGACGAATGCTATTCATTATAAAACCTTAGTAGCACCATCAGCGTGCTAACTATGTTCTGTCAGAATGAGCAGATGGAGGCTCGTAGAAGCATCTGTAGCAACAGGTGGTAACAGAGCTAGTTCAGAAACATGGACCTTGACTTCTGTCTGCACATTATGTTTGGTGTGTGAAATATATGACATGACACTAAAAGTTGTGCCAAATGTGTTGAGTAACAGTCAGAGGTGGGGACTGGAGTCGCATATTTTTTGACTTGAGACTTGCTTGACTAACATTGATAAAAGACTTGACTTGACTTTGACTTGGTATTCATGACTTGAGACTTGACTTAAGCTTGAGATAGATTACTTGAAAGGACTTGACTGTTTAAAATTAAATATTTGTTTTTGTAGTGAGATATTACGTTTAGTTTTTTCAAAAAACGTGATTATAGCGCCGTGCGCGCAAACCTGGCAACCCACTAGAAGGCAGCTTGTCAGTTAACATGGCAGCGGCTAGCTTTACTCCACAAATAGTGAAGTTTGGATTCAAGGATTATTTTGTCGATGACGGTAATATGAAGAGAACAGCGATATGCAGGGTCTGCAGCATAAAGATCAGTGACACGACCACCACAACATCCAACTTCATTCGTCACTACAAAAAAAACCACAGAGAAAGGTGCGTGCGTGTGTTGTGTTAGCTAGAAAGCTAACGTTAAATTTAAACTACGTTAGATTTGGTTTCAAATCGATTAAGCAAAGAGTAGACCCTCCAGAAAAACGCGATTCTGCGATCGCAGAATTTACCGCATAATCAGCAAAATGGCGCAGATTTTTAAAAGGCCGCATATTTATCAAAAGGCCGCATAATCCCCGCATTTTTCCACACAAAGTTGAGGGAAAAAAAGTTAACTCGTGAAGTGATGATGATGACGCGACGTCATCAGCTCGCGCATCACAGAAGGTAAACAACACTGTAGAGTGAACGTGTGGAGCTCACACGAGAGAGAAAACACCAAGATGAAAAAATCTAATCCATCTCATTTACCGACGAACATTTCTGCTAAAGACCGGGCAAAGCAGTACCCCGATGTCTTGCACGAAAGTGGGGGGAAACTATTCTGCACTATGAACTATGTGCAACTGTGTTGGAGCATAAGAGAACATCGACGGTGACGACCCACTTTGATATTCAAACATTCGAAAATGCTTTCTTCTGCTGCGGACAAGAAAGCCAAACAACTCACGTTCACCGAGGCATCGACCTCCAAAACCCTTTCGAGGGCTACAAGAAACGAGGTGAGAAGCCTACAAGATTGAAGCTGGTCAGATAACGAACATGTAAATGAAAACAGAATGAGGCGGAGAAGTAAGTGTGTGTGTGTGTGTGTGTGTGAGTGTGTGTGTG
>NW_022990449.1:168636-372331 GCF_902827175.1 Gymnodraco acuticeps
CTACATACTGATATACACCTGAACATCAGCAGGAGAGGACTCTTTAAAGTAGAGACACTACATACTGATATACACCTGAACATCAGCAGGAGAGGACTCTTTAAAGTAGAGACTACATACTGATATACACCTGAACATCAGCAGGAGAGGACTCTTTAAAGTAGAGACACTACATACTGATATACACCTGAACATCAGCAGGAGAGGACTCTTTAAAGTAGAGACACTACATACTGATATACACCTGAACATCAGCAGGAGAGGACTCTTTAAAGTAGAGACACTACATACTGATATACACCTGAACATCAGCAGGAGAGGACTCTTTAAAGTAGAGACACTACATACTGATATACACCTGAACATCAGCAGGAGAGGACTCTTTAAAGTAGAGACACTACATACTGATATACACCTGAACATCAGCAGGAGAGGACTCTTTAAAGTAGAGACACTACATACTGATATACACCTGAACATCAGCAGGAGAGGACTCTTTAAAGTAGAGACACTACATACTGATATACACCTGAACATCAGCAGGAGAGGACTCTTTAAAGTAGAGACACTACATACTGATATACACCTGAACATCAGCAGGAGAGGACTCTTTAAAGTAGAGACACTACATACTGATATACACCTGAACATCAGCAGGAGAGGACTCTTTAAAGTAGAGACACTACATACTGATATACACCTGAACATCAGCAGGAGAGGACTCTTTAAAGTAGAGACACTACATACTGATATACACCTGAACATCAGCAGGAGAGGACTCTTTAAAGTAGAGACACTACATACTGATATACACCTGAACATCAGCAGGAGAGGACTCTTTAAAGTAGAGACACTACATACTGATATACACCTGAACATCAGCAGGAGAGGACTCTTTAAAGTAGAGACACTACATACTGATATACACCTGAACATCAGCAGGAGAGGACTCTTTAAAGTAGAGACACTACTGATATACACCTGAACATCAGCAGGAGAGGACTCTTTAAAGTAGAGACACTACATACTGATATACACCTGAACATCAGCAGGAGAGGACTCTTTAAAGTAGAGACACTACATACTGATATACACCTGAACATCAGCAGGAGAGGACTCTTTAAAGTAGAGACACTACATACTGATATACACCTGAACATCAGCAGGAGAGGACTCTTTAAAGTAGAGACACTACATACTGATATAAACCTGAACATCAGCAGGAGAGGACTCTTTAAAGTAGAGACACTACATACTGATATACACCTGAACATCAGCAGGAGAGGACTCTTTAAAGTAGAGACACTACATACTGATATACACCTGAACATCAGCAGGGAGGGACTCTTTAAAGTAGAGACCACTACATACTGATATACACCTGAACATCAGCAGGAGAGGACTCTTTAAGTAGAGACACTACATACTGATATACACCTGAACATCAGCAGGAGAGGGACTCTTTAAAGTAGAGACACTACATACTGATATACACCTGAACATCAGCAGGAGAGGACTCTTTAAAGTAGAGACACTACATACTGATATACACCTGAACATCAGCAGGAGAGGACTCTTTAAAGTAGAGGACACTACATACTGATATTACACCTGAACCTATCAGCAGGAGAGGACTCTTTAAAGTAGAGACACTACATACTGATATACACCTGAACATCAGCAGGAGAGGACTCTTTAAAGTAGAGACACTACATACTGATATACACCTGAACATCAGCAGGAGAGGACTCTTTAAAGTAGAGACACTACATACTGATATACACCTGAACATCAGCAGGAAGAGGACTCTTTAAAGTAGAGGACACTACCTACTGATATACACCTGGAACATCAGCAGGAGAGGACTCTTTAAAGTAGAGACACTACATACTGATATACACCTGAACATCAGCAGGAGAGGACTCTTTAAAGTAGAGACACTACATACTGATATACACCTGAACATCAGCAGGAGAGGACTCTTTAAAGTAGAGACACTACATACTGATATACACCTGAACATCAGCAGGAGAGGACTCTTTAAAGTAGAGACACTACATACTGATATACACCTGAACATCAGCAGGATGAGGACTCTTTTAAAGTAGAGACACTACATACTCGA
Organism: Gymnodraco acuticeps; assembly: GCF_902827175.1. Taxonomy (NCBI): domain Eukaryota; kingdom Metazoa; phylum Chordata; class Actinopteri; order Perciformes; family Bathydraconidae; genus Gymnodraco; species Gymnodraco acuticeps. Next base: position 170,762 of record NW_022990449.1, read on the forward strand.
TATACACCTGAACATCAGCAGGATGAGGACTCTTTTAAAGTAGAGACACTACATACTGATATACACCTGAACATCAGCAGGACGAGGACTCTTTAAAGTAGAGGACACTACATACTGATCTACATCTGAACATCAGCAGGAGGGACTCTTTAAAGTAGAGACACTACCATACTGATATACACCTGACATCAGCAGGAGAGACTCTTTAAGTAGAGACACTACATAATGATATACACCTGAAACATCAGCAGGAGAGGACTCTTTAAAGTAGAGACACTACATACTGATAAACACTCTGAACATCAGCGGGAGAGGACTCTTTAAAGTAGAGACACTACATACTGATATACACCTGAACATCAGCAGGAGAGGGACTCTTTAAAGTAGAGAGACACTACATTACTGATATACATCTGAACATCAGCAGGAGAGGACTCTTTAAGTAGAGACACTACATACTGATATTACACCTGAACATCAGCAGGAGAGGACTCTTTAAAGTATAGACACTACATACTGATATACACCTGAACATCAGCAGGAGAGCACTCTTTAAAGTAGAGACACTACATACTGATATACATCTGAACATCAGCAGGAGAGGACTCTTTAAAGTAGAGACACTACATACTGATATACACCTGAACATCAGCAGGAGAGGACTCTTTAAAGTAGAGACACTACATACTGATATACACCTGAACATCAGCAGGAGAGGACTCTTTAAAGTAGAGACACTACATACTGATATGAAGCTGAAAATTAGCAGGAGAGGACTCTTTAAAGTAGAGACACTACATACTGATATACACCTGAACATCAGCAGGAGAGGACTCTTTAAAGTAGAGACACTACATACTGATATACACCTGAACATCAGCAGGAGAGGACTCTTTAAAGTAGAGACACTACATACTGATATGAAGCTGAAAATTAGCATGTTATGTCCACTTTAAGAAAAATATTTGGTAACACTTTATATTAAGGTACACAAATTAACCATCAACTAGTTGTTAACATATTCACAATATAGTTGCTCTTTATTAGTCTTCCCTGGCTCTCAAAAGAGTTTGGCTGGCTGTTGAATCTATGTTCACACTGAGACAGTACAACACAGAACAGTACACCTAGTGTGTAAGTACATACAAGCAGGTCACACAGTATGATCACAGATACATACAATCTGTTACAAATCTGTTTTTATTAAAAAGCACAGGCTGCGTGTGTGTTCTCAGCCTTGGAGAAACTTGACATGTTTTGGTATGTGTCTGAACCTCTCTTTAGTGGTTCATTAATAAAACAGATATTTCAACGTGTGCCTACTTTGTTCATGTACTGTTGAGGTTCATTTCAGTAGTTGTGTGCTATAATGTATTTACAAAGTGTGAAGAGGAGGCAACTTTAGAATAGGGTCAATTAGATACAGCATTCCCACTACTTGTTCTTCGACGCACAAAATTCTTTATTATTCCGCTGGGTTATTTTGCGCCTCTTCTGCTCCAACATTGAACATCGCAGAAACTCCGTTCAAACATCAAAACGTTCAGCTCGGTCGGGAATCGATGGCTATTACTTTCCTCATTCATAACTTTCATAATTCCAGAGATACATCCCATAATACATCCCATTTTTAACATGGAAGTCAATGGAGAAACTCTTCAGACTTGAAAAATCTTCATGCAATTTCAACTGCTAACTGCTCCTTCATACTTTCACTCAGAAACCTCATTCCAACTTTAAAATGTTACACATCTTTCTGACATTATTCATATTAAACAACCTTTAAATCAGATTCATACTTTTAGAGATATTAAACATTGTTCAGACCTTGTTAAAGAGGTTTTCTTCAGATTTTAGAGTGCGTGATGTCACAGCTAGAGTGGAGGACAGATTTAATTTTGCCTGCCATAATTCCCAAACCCTACATTCCTGAGACATCATTTTCATGACAAACATAGGAAAACATCTCGTAGCTTGAAAAATGTCAAATAATTAAGCAAAATAATTCAACAAAATGCCTCTTGAGGGCATGAAGTGACAAAAACTTTCAACATGCCTCCATTAAAGCCCATTGTAATTTCAGGCTGATATTTACTCACGGTAGCAGCCGCACACCTTAGTTAAACTGCCAAAAAGGCCACATTATTAACCCGAAAGTACACAAAAATTACACTTCAGATACTCAACTTCCTTGACATGCTTCACGTTTTGAAATTTCACAGATATCTGTTACGGTTCTTCCACAAAACGTTCACATGTAAGAGGTTCATCTCTCATTCAGAACAATGGAAACCTGTGATCTCTGCACACCTCGTTAGCTCAACTATAAACACCTGTGTAATGGAACACGATGATGTCATCACTCCAACTGACATGCTCAGAGCAGCAGACTTCAGATAGCAGTGTGCTAACAGTCCAGCCGTGAAGACATCTACGGGACGGTTTGAGATTTATTCAAATGCCGTTGCCATGGCAACACAATGCTCGCCTTGAAACACGGTTTTCTTCAGTGAAAATACTCCAAACAGCCCAGAACTTCACAGGTTTGATAACGATGCAGCCATCAATGCATCTAAGCGTATTATGGGGTGTCATCAAATGTCGTTGCCATGGCGACAGACCACTCGCCATGAAACACGATGTGGCTATAAGTCCAATCGACACGGTCCAATCGTCCCCCAATCTTCACTTGTATATCACCGGTCCATGCCTCAACAGCTCTACGCCAAATCTGAGATCTCACCATATGCCGTTTCCATGGAACGCATCCCTCGCCATAAAACATGATGTCGCTATAACTCCTATGAAAATGTTCAAAAAGTGCTCAAACTTCACATGTGTGCTAACACTCCAGCCTTGAAGACATCTACGGGACAGTTTTGAGATTTCTTCAAATGCCGTTGCCATGGCAACAAAATGCTCGCCTTGAAACACGGTTTTCTCATAACTTCAGTGAAAATACTCCACACGGACCAAAACTTCACAGGTTTGGTAACGATGCAGCCATCAACGCACCTAAGCGTATTATGGGATGTCATCAAATGCCGTTGGCATGGCGACAGATCATTCGCCATCAAGTTAGTTCAAAAGTTTGCAGTTAAAATATTCTGCTGCTTTTCCAAGCCTTTTTACTTTATTTTCTTCTCTCATCACACATTCAAGCCCCCAGTGTTCATGTATCATTTCAATCTAAATTATTCACTTTCTTCTTACACATTACATTTCAGCATAGCAGTTTAGCGTCAGCTTTTCAGCATAAAGCATTCCCACTAGCAATTTCTTCAGGAATTGCATTCTCTAGTTAGTCATTATCCCCCTGAAATCATTTATACTTATTTGTCTAGAGGGAGAGCTGAGGTAGTGGGGCTGAGCCTGAAAGTATTGACCATCACCGGCTTGGTAAAATTGACCATTTTCTCCGGTGTTGATCGATAGAGAGAGTCACTGAAAAGTGGGACGCTGTTGGAATAATCACATAACAGCCGGGCAGAAGACCCCAGACGAGAAAGTCACAGTGGACACTTTCAACTGTGAAATTGATCAATAGGCTTGCAAATTACACGGATCAATCCCTGACACTGATTGCTTTAGATAATATCCTCTACCATAACAGGGGTAATGTGAGCAGTGAGCAGATTAAAGCAGTGAAGATGAATCATCTTTTTCAAAAGGGCCCAATTTTCTTGTTGTCACATCAGTCTTCATGGCAGCAGTATTCCTGACTGTGATTTTTTAGAAGCTGGGCTATGTCGTAACAACATTTATAAGAAAATATATAAACTTAAAATTACTTTGTTTATAGGGATTTTTACCAAAATCTACGTTTGTACTATGCACTTTGTATAGAAGCATGTATGTTGCTTGTACATACAGCGTATAAATACAAATATATGAAGACAAGCCATAAATATATATTATAAATTAGTAGGCCATCTGATCAATCAATCATACCATTTTTTTATATTAGCAAATATCATAAATAACATACTTGACCCACCTTTTTAATATATTACAGATTTTATAGATATATATTTTACGATATATTAGGTGACATATTATGTTCACTGAAAACAGGAAAAAGCAAGCAACACACAATAAAGTTAATAAAATAAAAAGTAGCCTATCATATATCAAAAGAATAATTAATCAAATTTGATTTATGTAACTGAATAACACAAATAACCAATTTTCCTCGGGACTTTACAAACTGTGACGCACATCACCTTTTGTCCTGGCTGCAGAGAAGTAATAACTCCCCACAATCAAGTATTCAATTGAAGAATTCTCATTTAAGTATCGCAACAGTTAAGTATCTGTCAAAATAGAACACCAGCAGGACTGATCGAGGGAGCTGCACTAACACTAATACAGACTTTTTCATTTTAATGGAGCAGCGACCGGAAAAAGATCCTATACTTCTTGTTTAGTCGGGCCTATTAAAAGGTATTGAATCTTGTTCTAGTTAGGAAGGTACAGTATGTCTTTGATCCAGTGAGTAAAAGTAAGTGAGTGTGCGTAACAATAACCTTAACAATAACTTTATTTAGGTTTAAAAACAGAGTCTAAGTGGTTTGCAGAAAGCAGAAAACAAAGCAGATAGGAAAAACAAAAGCAAGACTACATGTATTATAAGTTAATAGGATAAAAGCAATATGAAGACTATAGAATAAAATAAAAAGACAACAATAATAAATAACTAAATAAGTGCATGAATACGTTTTTTGTGTGAGAACATTTGTGTAACTCTCACAATAAAGCATGTATATACAAATAAAAATGGACCTAAAATAGAACCTTGTGTTGCTGCTTCCACAAGATATGTTTATATCAGCAAGTTGCAAAACACTGTTCCAAGTTACTGCCCATAAAGACATTTGACATTCAGATTAAAAGCAATAGCAAGACTATAAAATGAAATAAATATACAACAATAAACAGATGCTATCACATTAAAGGAAGCCTATTCAAATGTTTTTAAGAAGTGATTTAAGCAAGGCACTGACTCTGCAGGCCTTATCTATAACCAAGGGGCAATGATGGCGAAAGTTCAATGATATGATGTCTCATATCATTGAACTTTCACCATCATTGCCCCTTGGCACCTGACGTCTCAGTCCAGCAGATGACTGCACGTGGTATATTTGGTGGTTGGAGGAAGTGTGGGACTCTTAACTGTGTTCTGATTGATCCCCAGATGTAAAAGTGTGTCAGTGCTCTTTAACATTAAACAACACATCGATCACAAGTTTGAACCGCGACTGCCAACATTACAGTACAGTGATCAAACTATAGATAATGGTTATTTCACTTTTGGTTAAAGGTGGAGTAGGTCATTTTGGAGAAACCAGCTCGAGTGCGCTAGAATTTGAAAATACACAGCCGGAAATAATCTGCCACTTCCTTACAGAGCCCCTCCTCCAACACACACGAACGTGCACATGACCAATGAGGGCACGAGATAAGTTTGTGCACAGATGGAAGGCTAACAGGCAGGTAGGCCATCCTCTAATTAGTGCTTATTTATTGCAAGTAAGGAAGTTGTTGTACATGAGTTTTGGTCTTAATATGCTCTGCTCAAAATGGGCCTAATAAGGCAGTAGTACCACAAGAATAGTAATTCACCCATAATAACACTTAACATATTATAACGTATTTATATCTAAGAATATGTTTTGGGGTATGGTATACCAGTTCAGCTGCCAATAGCAAGGTGATATTCAATTCAATTCAAGTTTATATTGACCTGTATGTTTCATATTTGCACATTTATATTTTTGTGAAATTTGTACTGAAGGTTAGACAGGAAACCGGGAACAGGAAGTAGGAGAAAGTGAACTGAATAGTGCCTTGTAACTTCTTTTTTTACAGTGTCACTCTGTTTGAATGTCAGTGGACTGCAAATTAGTCAATAAAGGAGCATGGCTGCTCATTCCCTGGCTCTAAAGAGTTTGGCTGGTTGTTGAATCTATGTTCACACTGAGACAGGACAACACAGAGAGAGAACAGTACACCTAGTGTGTAAGTACATACAAGCAGGTCACACAGTATGATCACAGATACATACAATCTGTTACAAATCTGTTTTTATTAAAAAGCACAGGCTGCGTGTGTGTTCTCAGCCTTGGAGAAACTTGACATGTTTTGGTATGTGTCTGAACCTCTCTTTAGTGGTTCATTAATAGTCAGTGTTCAGGTAAGTTAGAGTCAAACTACTAGCTTATTGGTTATGAACAAGACTTCACTTTAGAATAGGGAACATGTTCTTAGATAGAAATACCTCATTTGTAGTTATTTTGACACAATTAACACTTTCTTTAACAAGACATGAAACAGACAGTTTCATGTCGTGTTACATAAGAATAGATCATATGTGTTAAGTGTTATTATGGGAGAATTACTATTCTTGTGGTACTACTGCCTTATTAGGCCCATATTGAGCAGAGCATATTAAGACCTAAACTCATGTACAACAACTTCCTTACTTGCAATAAATAAACACTAATTAGAGGGTTATTGAGGAAAAACTCAACTAATGGTTTATTACTTGTAGAATATGGTCATGTAGAATAAGGCATTCATAAGTGTTTTATAATGACTAATAAAGAGCCAATATACTGCTAATATGCATGTTAATGAACAACTAGTTGATGGTGAATTTGTGTACCTTAATATAAAGTGTTACCACAATTTCATTAAAATCCAAATTAAAAGGTTAACTAAACCATAAATAGAATTGAATAAAACCCCAGGTCATTTTTTTGTAGTCGAGTTAATATTTTGTGGTCCACCAGCTAACGAATCAGAGCAGACTTTGCTCTGGTTTCAGACAGAGGGTGAAAAGAGGTGCTGCAGCACAGGCAGGATGAGACAAATAAAGAGCTTTTTGAACATTAAAGCGTGGAGATATGTCCCAGTAGAGACACTACATACTGATATACACCTGAGAATTAGCAGAATGAGGCCCCTTTAATAGTATTTAGCAGGTCTTTTTATTTTAAAAACTGCACAAATGGCAGTTTGATATTGAACGTATTGAACAATCAGTCATAGATGCTGATGGGGTTCACACACACGGCGGAGCTCCATGAACAGTGGGAGGCGGAACAATCAGTCGGTCTGGCTCATTTGTGAGTAGTTCAGTTCCTCCACTCTACTTTCCATTACGAGTCCTCCTACAGCTGTGCTGATGGAGTTTTAATTTGCGCAGCCTCTTCACGTGCTTCGACATGAGAGAACAGGACACATTAAACCGGAGTGAGGCTGCTTTACGGGGTTTGCACACTTGTGGTTTTATGATGTATTTCTCTTCTTTTCCACCAAGCGTGTTAAAGGCTCTTACTTTTTTATGATCCGCTCATTGCTCAGTTTGCTAAATGGTCTCTTTGCTGTGTTCAGATGACGACGTGTGAATAGTCGTGCTCTGTGGGTGGTCTCTGCGGCTTTAACCTCGCAAGGCTTCACATTTAGTTTTTGCAATCAATCCGCAGCACAGAGGATATGTGTGTCCTCAGGCTCCTCTTTTTCTTTTTTGGGAAGTTGAGCTGTGATATTTCTGCAGCTGTGTAGCTGCTGTGTGTAGGGGGGGGGGGCATTACAGGAAGATGCACCCTGTCCATCTGTTTTTGCTCTAATGATCCTTTTAGGCTCAGTAGGAAATGAGGTAAGACAACGCAGTAATTGCTTAACGCTGTAACACCAACTGGGGCAACATTCAGGTCATTATTTAGGTAGCAAAATGATAGCTGAATAAACAGTGCGAAGCATCCACACAATGTATTTCTAACCCCTCTATAAAGATCACGGGCATTAGAGCTGAAAGAGAACACATTTATTGTCTCTGTGTGTATCTCTCCGGGAAATCAGGACATGATGTGATGTGGGATATTTCAATTATTTCATGTAATTGCTGTTTGAAAGCAAGCTTCACCACCAGGCCTTCTTATCTCACTCTATAGTTTCACTATACAGGGTGATCGTGATACGACACAAAGCGGAGGGATCTTACATCACCATGAAGGTGTTCTTTGTTCATTAATGAACACCTCGCTGCACATTGTCCCGCTCATTACACGGCTACCAACTAAATAAACACATGAATTGATTCACAATATTGATTTTAAAACATTTTATTGATTTTCAAATGATAGTATTGCTTCTGCCGAGAACAAATGGTCTGCTCCACTGCGTACCGCTGGAACTGCGGCGACAACAACGTATCTTCACATTTGTTTTTAAACCAGAACACATACCGTGTTCCAGTGTTTACTGTGTGTCTGTCTTCTTCTGGTGATTTCTCTGATGTCCAGCCCTCTGTCTTTTAACCTCTTTCCTTCTTTTGCGCTCTTTTTTTTCCTGGGGACCTTTTCTTTGATCCTCCTTAGCAACAGTTATGTATTAACAATCTCTGAAATGTCCAAATTGAATCAGAATTGAGTATTCAACTAAGGCGTGTAATAAAAAGTGATCTTCAAAAGGTATTCTTTAGGCGCATTCACACCGCAGTACTTTTCCCACAAAGGTTCATGTGAACTTAGTTCATGAGAACTCTTTAGTTCTCATGAACTAAGTACAGATCGCGTTCACACTGGAAAAAGTCCCTGGGGGAGGATTAGGCAAATGAAGCCGCTGACGTCACTTCTTCTTCTTCTGCTTTGGGTTTACTGGCAGGCCGCAAACCACTTCACGGCGTATACTGCCGCCCAAAGTCCCCGGCCGGAAGTCCCCGGAGTTGGGGAAGGCTTCAGTAGAAGCTGCTGGGAGTCCCAGCAGCTTCTACTGAAGCCTTCCGAGTAAATCGCCAGAACGCCGACACCTCCTCATCTCCACCGCTCCCATGTTTTATTTTGTGTTGCCATAAGTTAGTCTCTCTGCGTTTCTGCGCTGGGCTAATGCTAATAATGCTAATGCGAGGATAATAAAATGGCGGCTTCACAACACTTTTTGGGAGTTTTACGGGGCGTGGTTTGCAATCCGCCCAGCCAATCAGACATAGGAACCTTTTTCTCCCACGAAAGTCCCTGCTCTCTAGCAGGGACGGAAAAGGGGGTAAAAAGGTTCTCATGAACTAATTTTAGTACCGGCTTTTTTTGGTGTGAACGCGACAAAAGAGTTCTCATGAACTAAGTTCTCATGAACCTTTGTGGGAAAAGTACTGCGGTGTGAATGTGCCTCATGATGTTTTCTGAGGGAGAAACGAATGTTTGTGGTACACGCGTTAATTTACCGGACTTCTTTCTGCGGATTGATATGACTGCACATTGTCCTCGTTAGCAACGGTCTTGTTATGCTTGTCAGAGGTCTATTAGCGAAAATAAACAACCTCTGGAAGGTCCAAATTGACCAATCAGAATTGAGTATTCAACTAAGCCGATTAACAATTTCTCTTATCTTATATACTCCATGTATTTGGAACATATTACCCGAAGACCGCAGGTCCAATGCAACTCTTACCTCTTTTAAATCATGAAGACACAAGACCTTTTATTGAATCAATCAATTTCTATAACTGCACTGTAACATGTATTCTTGTATCGTAAACATGTGCCATGTACAGCAATATAAATCCTATTCGTTAGTCTCAAAACATGCATAACTCCTTGTACGATGTGAGGGTCTAAGGACAGAGGGTGTCGTATTGTCACTGATATTCTGTACAAACTGTGAAGTCCACTGAGACAAATGTAACATTTGTGATATTGGGCTATATAAATAAACATTGATTGATTGACAGTTCACCCTGTGTGCACATTCAGAAGCAGAATAACAAAACGTACACATGTACATTGTGGTTTAGAGAACATCCTGTCCTTAATGGTAGCCCCTCCACAACACAGGGCGTCATTGAAAATATGTCTTGCATCCAAGTTTTAATGTATGTTTGCTATTTTACATGCTTCCTGTTATGTGGATGCATGGAGCACTAACAGATCTCTGAGTGTATTATACCCACCAGTGGCGAGCCGTGACTTTTATACCTAGGCCCTCTGACCCCCCTTCCCTCGAAAAAAAAGAAGAGTTATTACGTCACAGCGTATACTTCAGCGGAATATCACAACAGCGGCCCGGGGTGCAAAAACGCATCAATGACAGCGACCCTCTACCACACAAAACAACACCATTTATATAAACACCTATCATGACAGGGCACCCACAGCCAAGTAACAATTACAAATGAATTAAGTCGGCACGGCGGCCCACATTGAAAATGACTTATTAGGTCTACCTTTGATGATCAAATCACTGAAACACAAAGTCCATCCTCCTGTCCTTTTGGATGAAGCACTTGATGGCGGGGTCATGCAGCTGATCCTTTGCCACTCCAGTTTATCATTGTAACTCAATCTTGAAAATGACTCGGTTAATAATTTCGCAACGATGTCATCACTATCACTGAAGTGAGCCATCATGAACGAACTTATGCTAATCATAAATCTATCGATCATAAATCTATCGATTTAGATTTATGATTCGAAAATAATAAACGTAGGGTAGACATGTGGATATTATCTGGCTGAACAAAACGTGCATTTATCTAACAGGTTCGTTTTCCACAGACCTTATTTCAAACTATCTTCCAAAATCCTATGGAGAAATCCCACTGCTCTTTTGTCGAGGGAATCCGAGCACAGCTTACTTCCGGGTTTTAGGACGCGTCACTGCACCACTTGCATAGACCTCACAGCGGGCGGAACTTGTCATAAAGTCCGCGAAAATAAAGCCCGCCCATTTAGAGGGAAGATATGATTGGTCAATTGTACTGTCATTTGACATTACTCTCTCGTTGAGTTACTATAGCGGGCCCTCTGTGAATGTACAGAGGGACCAACAAGCTCTCCCGTCTTCACAGTAACTCGCAGAGACGGCATTTAACCCTTCACATTCCAACAGAAACTGAACAGGCAGATTCGAAGGATTTATTTATTTGGTAATGTTATTTTAAATACAATTAAATCAAGTTATTTTGGTCAAACTAATGAAAAATTTAACAACAACAAATATTTTTTTTAAAATGTTTTTTTTTGATGTTTTCAAATATTATTTTTTAGAATATCTTAGGCCCTCACAGAGGGCCTAGAGGGCCCTGACGACTCGCCACTGATACCCACAGTACTTTGTGTTCCTTGTTATCCAAACTGCATTCTTACAAACACTGTGCACAGCAAAAAGCGTCACACAACCAACAAACAAACCCTAAGGAAACAGAGATGTCGTGAACATCCTCGCTTGCCTTTCCCTCTTCGAGCCAACTTTGCACGTTCATTTTCACGTCTAATCTCCAAAACACATCCTGCTTTTTCTTTCAGTGCCTCTTGCAGCGTCAGCGTAATAGGGAAGGGAGAAACACAATACGCCTGCAACAGCTTAGAAAAAAAATCCACTGTGTATCCCTGGCTCAGCCTTTGAAAGAGCACGGTGTATTATGGAAATTGTTCGGTCGTCTTCGGTGACATGGCAGTGTCCCTCTGATCTTTACAGGCTCACTGTCAGCGGAACACACGCTGTCTTGCAGATTTACTGTTTGTGCCGAGTGCCGACTGTGCTGAAGTGGTGCGAGGACCGGGAATGTAAATGAAGTATTCAAACAAGTGATATGCTAACAGTGTGTGACACGGCTCTTAAATCTACTCCTCCACCATGTAAGCCTTTGAAATGTGCTGAGTACACTCGCTGGAACGCTGTCAGGCCTGATGTAAAGAGTGCTTTGATAGATGGATGCATGGCTGGCTGTGTGGAGGAATGTGACAGCATGACCTCACAAGAGGGGGGGGGGGAGTCTCTGGTCACAATCCCCATAAAGGAGGGAAACAGACTACTGTGGGTAATTATGTTAATGATGCTTTTATGGATGTTGTTTTACTCTTTGGACCTACTAATAGCTATATATTGCTTTGATTATAGAGCAGTAACACTGTGACGGCTGGGGGGAAAGGTACACAGGACCCAAATGCAGAAGATTATGTTGAAAGCAGGAATCCTTTATTTCCAGAACCAGGTCAGGCAAACAAAGTCAAAAACTAGGCAAGACCAAACATAAAGTCGCTCAGAACATAAACCCTTCCAACAACGTCAAGAAACAGACAGAAAAACCAGAACTTAAATACACACAAGACTAATCACACAAACAAGACACAGGTGAGGAGGGAGGAGAAAACACAGGGGCACCAGGTGAACACAATCAGGTAATCAGGCAGGAGGGAACGCAGTGACAGGAAGCAACAGGCAAGACTTTTCAAAAATAAAACAGGAAACCAAAGACAGATCTAGACAGGAAAAAACACAACACAGACAGATCGTGACAAACACATTATCTTCATGATAGGAGTTTAACCACTTTCTGGTTATCTATTTGAAAGCATTTTAGAGTCTAAAAACCTCAAGCAAAAAAAAACAGGTTGTATGTAAGCTATTCAATAGCAATAACACATACTGAAACACTGCAAATAGTGTGGTGCACGTATTTATTTTAGGCCTAAGTTAGTTAGAATCGCAAAGAGCCCCTTCGACAAAAGCAATGAGAATATTGCAGAAAATAAGATCTGTAGCAACCGCATCACTTATGATACTTGCACCTTTTGTTCGGCAGACTAATCTCCACTTGGTGATTTTTGAAGCGTAAATGCATTTTTCAGAAGTAAAAAGGTAACGCTAGGTTAAAAAGGAACTACATCACGGTGCCATTTGTGGTAACACTTTATATTAAGGTACACAAATTCACCATCAACTAGTTGTTAATTAACATGCATATTAGCAGTATATTGGCTCTTTGTTAGTCATTATAAAACACTTATTAATGCCTTATTCTACATGACCATATTCTACAAGTAATAGTTGAGAGTTTTTCCTCAATAACCCTCTAATTAGGGCTTATTTATTGCAAGTAAGGAAGTTGTTGTTCATGAGTTTTGGTCTTAATATGCTCTGCTCAATATGGGCCTAATAAGGCAGTAGTACCACAAGAATAGTAATTCTCCCATAATAACACTTAACAAATATGATCTATTCTTATGAAACAAGACATGAAACTATAAGTGTTAATTAAGTCTAAACAACTCAAAATGAGGTATTTCTATCTAAAAATATGTTCCCTATTCTAAAGTGAAGTCTTGTTCATAACCAATAAGCGATTAGTTTGACTCTAATTGACCTGAACAGGTTCCCTATTCTAAAGTTGCCTCCTCTTCACACTTTGTAAATACATTATAGCACACAACTACTGAAATGAACCTCAACAGTACATGAACAAAGTAGGCACACGTTGAAATATCTGTTTTATTAATGAACCACTAAAGAGAGGTTCAGACACATACCAAAACATGTCAAGTTTCTCCAAGGCTGAGAACACACACGCAGCCTGTGCTTTTTAATAAAAACAGATTTGTGTATGTATTTGTGATCATACTGTGTGACCTGCTTGTACTTACACAATAGGTGAAATGTGGTTATTGTGTTATTGACCAGACTAACAGTTTGTGTAATCATGCCATACATTTGAAAAGTGACAATACATATTCAGTATTATGCAAATATTAATCACATAGTAATCGGTAATAGTTTTGCACAAAGTGTCATTTTGACTAGTTAAACTTGATAGATTAAAGGGGATCACCAAAGTTATTATAAGTCATCATGAGGTGGCTTTGAATGTCGGAGTATTAAGCACATTTCATTACAATCAAAGTGTTTTTGAGACATGTAGTTTTAAACCACAAGTGTCAAGATTAGCATTAAAAAACAATGTCAGAGGATTTCTACAGAGAATAGAAAATAATTTGGACTGTGAATGACATCTTTCCATACAGTCAAGCAAGCAATATAAGGAATCACTCAGACAATTTAATGTTATACATCATTGAATATCAACAACCAACAGAGAATGTATCTTCAGGCCCGTGGACAGCATCGGGACAAATACAGAGCTTCTTCTGTTACACCTGACATGAAGAAACCCAATCAGATTATTACATCATCATTACTCTATTAAAGGGGCCCTATTCTGTCCAGGTTCACATCAGTATGTAGTGTCTCTACTTTGACATGTCTCCATGCTTTAATGTTCAAAAAGCTCTTTATTTTTCTCATCCTGCCTGTGCTGCAGCACCTCTTTTCACCCTCTGTCTGAAACCAGAGCCCAGTCTGCTCTGATTGGTTAGCTGGCTCTCTTGTGATTGGTCAACCACTTAAAGATGTGTCGCAAATGTCCCGCCCCTATCACGCACAATGCGTTGGAGCGCTAGACAATAGAAGCTGAGTGTAACATAGTGATGTCACTATGTTACGGAAGTAAACAAAGGAGTCCAATGGAGGCGTCTCAGGCAGGGGGGGGGGGGGAGTGTGTGGGATACGCACTCCCTCTGGGAGAATTGTAGCCTTTGCAGACCATTTACTTGCACATAAACTTATATAAAACACTACAGGAAAGGAAAATCCCGAAAAAGCACGATAGAGCCCCTTTGAAATACCAAACTAACACACAAACAGTCGTTTTTGATGATCGTCAGAGTGATGGTTACACTGAGAAACACCGTCAGCAGGGGGTCTACAGGTCACTGACATTGTAGATCATAGATCATTGTAACAAAGAAATAGTGACAAAAGCAGCCGGTATAGGAATTGAATTTTAAATGATCAAACTTGGAATATTGGTATACTTGGAACATGTAACAATATTACTCTTCTATTCACCTTGCGACACCCCGTGACTGTTTTTATCCACCATTGAATTTGAAATGATGACGTAGGGCTGTGCGATTATGGCAAAAATCATAATCACGATTATTTGGGTCAATAATTGATATCACGATTATTTTGACGATTATTCATTGACTATTTATTGAACTTTAAAACAAATAATATTTTACCAATAAACAAGATCAACAAATATGTTGGAGCGCACTTCCAAAACATATTATTAATATGATAAATAAAAATAAATTAGACCAAAATAAATTAAATCAAATATGATGCAGTGCACTGTCACAACCTACTGAAAACTCCTTAACATATAGCCAACATTTTGGTAAAACATATTCAACATATTCCACTCAGTTAAACGTTGAAGGCTGGCCAACCGTCATGGTCCAGAGGTAACAGGAAATAAATGTTGAACTACAATTTAAGACCAAATAAAAATGTTTAGGCCACCATGGCAAATGCTGGTAGGGCTGCTCATGTCATCATGTTAAAGATTGTTCGCTAGAAACACCAGCCTGTTTACATGGTCTGGTTTCAGAGATGAGCACAGGCAGGTGACAATATTGCCACCTGTACTGAAGACCCTCAGCCACGCCCCGACACATGGGGTGACGCCGGCCAATCACAAAGCTTTGATGCGTTCAAGTGCATTATTCTGGCACAGGAAGATTATGTTACAGGACATAAAACAGAATATTGTTGTTCTATTTTTAGACACATCTCGCGAACCCCTGGGCTAGACCATAGGTCTGTTGTGGTAGCAAAGTAGTCAGCTGAAGCCACATCTCTCTCAACTTCCCCACGGCATTTGTCATATAGTGCAGGCAGCGCAGACCTGCTGAAATAATACCGAGACGGCATCGCGTAACGCTTGTCCAACGTGTTGACAAGTTGCTTAAAGCCCTGGTTGCTAACAGTGCTAACTGGGCACATATCTTTAGCGATGTGAAATGTAATGGCACCTGTAATATCTCTGTGTCTCTGCGAGCTCGTCGCGTAGGCCGTTGCTCTGTACAATGCGTCCTGAATCGATGACTGTGATGATGTTGTGGATGAAGTCGAGCGGGCATCTGCTTTTTGTTGTATTACTGCCCGGTCGTATTGCACTTTGTGGTTGTATTTCAGATGATTAAAGAGATTGGTTGTGTTAGCGTGTGGTGCCAACACAACCTGGTAACAAATCCTGCACTGTACTTTATTTTGCTCCACGTCGGACTCCTGAAAGCCAAAGTACTTGCAAATAGTGGAAATAATTTGACCCTTCTTTTTAACGAGTTGCTGCTCTTGTTCTGACATCTTCGCTCGCGCTGAACACTCACAACACATGTCACTCCCACGTGGCCGAGTGGGCTTTTAGGGAGGGGCGAAAGCGCACCCAGCAAAATAATCGTATTTTGTCAATTATGCTGTTTTCATAATCGTCGCAAGCCATAATCGTAATCGCGATTAAAATACGATTAATTGCACAGCCCTATGATGACGTACAATAGGCTAAAACGCTGTTGCAGGGTTTGCCATTAGTTTAACAACCCATTCAATTATGTAAATGAGAGCACCACTTCCCACTCCTCTCCTTCTTATTGTATGTGAATGCAGGACGCATTTGAAAGAGGTGACTGTGTGAATGAGTGGGTGAATATATATTTAATTTTCATGTACTTTCATGGCTGTTTGAAAGGTTAAGAGCGAACACTCTGCTGGAAGTGCTGAGCGACACACTCCAGATGAATCGAGCCGCCTGAGATATCCGGGCATTGTGACACACAGAGGCCAGCTGAGAACTGTAGTTTGTAGGATTCATTAGTGAACTCCGTTGAGAGCTTAATGATGCTGTCAGGGTGCTTTTCACTAATTCTCTATCCCCTTTACAAGTAAATATATTACATTACATTGCATTTAGCTGACACTTTTATCCAAAGCGACTTACAATAAGTGCGTTCGACCAACAAAATACAAACTTGAAGAAAACAGAATCATATAAGTACATCAGGCTTCATAGAGCAAAAACATTTCAAGTGCTACTCAACTGGCTTTAGATAAGCCAGCCCTTTATTAGTATATAAGTGCTTTGTTAATAGTTATATCGCTCGAAGTGGAGTCGAAAGAGATGAGTTTTCAGTCTGCGCCGGAAGGTGTGTAAGCTATCTGCTGTCCTGATGTCAATGGGGAGCTCATTCCACCATCCTGGAGCCAGGACAGCAAACCCACGTGTTTTTGCTGATGGGAACTTGGGTCCCCTTCGCAGCGAGGGTGCAGCGAGCCGTTTGGTTGATGCAGAGCGGAGTGCATGTGCTGGGGTGTACGTTTTAACCATGTCCTGGATGTAGGAAGGGCCAGATCCATTCGCAGCATGGTACACAAGTACCATTGTCTTGAAGTGGATTCTAGCAGTTACCGGAAGCCAGTGAAGGCAGCGGAGGAGCGGCGTGGTGTGGGAGAATTTAGGAAGGTTGAAGACCACACAAGCAGCTGCATTCTGGATGAGCTGCAGAGGTCGGATGGCACATGCAGGTAGACCAGCCAGGAGGGAGTTGCAGTAGTCTAGACGACGAGAGCCTGGACCAGAACCTGCGTCGCTTTCTGGGTCAGCTAGGGACGTATCTTCCTGATGTTGTAAAGCGTGTATCTGCAGCAGCGGGTTGTAGCAGCGATGTTTGTAGTGAAGGACAGGTTGTTATCTAGGGTCACACCCAGATTCCTTGCAGTCTGAGTCGGGGAAACAACAGAGGTGCCAATGTTGATTGTTAGGTCAAGAGTGGGACAATCTTTTCCCGGAAGGAAAAGCAGTTCAGTCTTGTCAAGGTTGAGCTTGAGGTGATGATCAGACATCCACTGAGAGATGTCAGCTAGACAAGCAGAGATGCGTGCGACGACCTGGGTCTCTGAGCGGGGAAAGGACAGAATTAATTGGGTGTCGTCAGCGTAGCAGTGGTATGAAAAACCATGCGGGCTAATGACTGATCCGAGTGAGTTTGTGTACAGGGAGAAGAGGAGGGGACCAAGAACAGAGCCCTGAGGGACCCCTGTAGTTAATTGACAAGGGTCGGACTCGGACCCTCTCCAAGTAACCCTGTAGGTACGGTCTTTCAGGTATGAGGTGATGAGGGAAAGTGCAGAGCCTGAAACTCCAAGTGCTTGGAGAGTGCGAAGGAGGATCTGATGATTCACCGTGTCAAATGCAGCAGACAGGTCCAAAAGGATGATGACAGAGGAGAGGGAGGCTGCTTTAGCAGTGTGCAGTTCCTCAGTGACAGCAAGGAGGGCAGTTTCTGTGGAGTGACCTGCCTTGAAACCAGACTGGTGCGGATCCAGAAGGTTGTTCTGATGGAGATAACAGGAGAGTTGTTTAAAGACAGCGCGTTCAAGTGTTTTAGACAGGAACGGGAGGAGAGAGACAGGCCTGTAGTTTATAACATCAGACGGGTTGAGAGTGGGTTTCTTTAGGAGGGTTTACTCTTGCCTCCTTGAGACTGTTTGGAAAGTGACCAGAAGTTAGAGAAGTGTTGATGAAGTGGGTGAGAAACGGTAGAATATCAGGAGCGATAGTCTGAAGGAGGTTTGAAGGGATAGGGTCCAGAGGACAGGTGGTAGGGCGGGCAGAGGTAATGAGGGTAAGAACCTCACTTGGAGAGAGAGGGGAAAAGGAGGTAAGTGTGTTGGTGGAAGGAGGGTCTGGTGACCCAGCGGTGAGTAAAGGTGAGTCAGAAAAAGAAGAGCGAATATCATCAACCTTTTTTTCAAAGTGGTTAACAAAGTCGCTTGACAGAAGGGAGGAGGGGGAAGGGGCTTTGGGGGGGTCCAGGAGGGTGGAGAAGATGGAAAATAGTTTTTTGGGATTTGAATAGGAAGATTGGATCTTAGACTGGAAACCGCAAGTTTGGCTATGGGTGATTGTCACTGCGTAATTTTCGGTCTGACAACCTTGTAAGTGTGGAGGCGTAGGTGTGCCGGTGACAAGGAGCTTGCTTTTCTCATGACAGCGCCACAATGCTTGTCACTAGATGTTTTCCTCAAATCAAAGTAGTTAATCACATTTTAGAAATGTCAACAGAGCAAACCTCACATTTTTCATACTTGCTTTTATTTCCCTTTCACAGAGCAAGAGGAGAATCTACGGCCTAGGAAAATGATATAATCATACAGTATAAAATGTCGACCTCTGACCTCTCTGGATGATAAATAGGGCCCATATGGGGTCATGTAAGCACAGTCCCCTTCTGCACATCCACCATTTCCACATATGCGCCTTTCAAACACAGAATGTAATCCTGATTGGGCCCTTTGTTCAGGCTTTAAAGACTTATTTCAAACTCTTTGATCGAGCTAGCTGCTAGCTGGTGAACATAGTAGAACATGTAGCAGCTAAAGAGGCAGATAATCCACAGGAGGTGTTGGAGATCAAAAATTGAGCTAAAAGAGAGTGAATATTAATTCTTGACAGACTTGACAGAAGTATGATTACCAAATATTGCAAGTTCACTATATCAACATAAAGGTATAATATTTAACATTTCAGTAATAAAATGCCCGAAAACGACAACATTCTTATGATACATGTTGTGGCGTTGTGAACTCAGATTATCCCAAATATCATCCGTAAATGTATTCAAGGTTACAATCTGTTTTATTTCGGCAGCAGTAATGGCAAAGTATGTCTCATTTGAGAGTGCATCATCTATCCATTGTATCCAGTTGCAGCCCATTCACTGGGACTCTTCCAGTGGACCGGGGTTCAGCCATCATTTACAGGATCCACCACTCTTTCTCCAGATGTAACTCTGTCTCTTCAATAAAGGAACTTTTGGACCAAAACAAACCCAATATGTGGTCCCTGTGCCAGGTACGTAGGTTCGACTCTGGTTTGTAGAACCATTAGGCAAGGTCTCCCCCCCCCCCCCCCCCCCCCCCCCCAAATGACTGGAGTTGCACTTAATCACAGTTCTTTCTGTCCATACTGGCAAAACACCAGTGAAAGTTCTCCACATATTTAGATGCAAAAAGGTTAATGCTTAGCAAAAAGGCGACAATTACAATGATTTGTATGCTACTGGACAAACATGAAGTAGGACATGACTGCTTATACAAGCCAATGTGTGATCTACTGAAGCCTCTCCTTGAAAGAGAAATACGCACAGAGCTTGTCAACCAGCAGGCTCAAGAGGAGATCCGGGATGATAAAACACAGATGTGCTTTCACTGTTTAGCATCAACTGCCCCCGTAACTCTAAACCCCTCGCTCCTATTTCAGACAACGATGTGTTTTTGGAAGATCTACGCGATGGAAAAAAAAAAATGTTATGGTTACGGAGATGGCAGGCTACGGGTTCCTGGCGGAGGGAGCGACAGTCGGAGTGTGGAAATGGTCGGATGTTGCTTGTTTTCCAATAGCCGCAGTTTAAATGCTTGTTTCTTGCAAATCATGTTACACAAACAAGCATGATTAACTTGATATCTCAGGAAATTGAATAATGGCCGGCATCACGGTTCACTGCGGAGAGGAAATAGGTTCTGTGATTGTGCTGCCAGGTTGTTCGTGTTCTGCTCGTCCCTCAGTGCCAGAATGGGTTCAAGAGTCTGTCACAGGGGAAAATAAAGCGGACAATTCCACCTCAGCGCACATTTCTGTGATCAACAGCACATTTGTGACCAGTGGAAATTATGTTTGGTAAATTTTGGATTTCATCTGATAATCATTGTGGTTGTTTCAGAGGTCAGGCCATTGATGTCATCACAGTTGTCTGCGTATGTTGTATTGATGTGTTTCTGTTGTTCTGTTTAGGTTTGTGCTGGTGTTCAGCTGCCTGGTCCTCTCTGTGTTCTCCACCATCCCGGCTCATCAGGACTTCTCCTCCTACTGCCTCCTCATTCTGGTAGGAATGCACATCATCAGCCAAAAATAATATTCCATCAACAAAATACCACTTTAGTTTTTATTTGCCTTAGAAATGCCCTTAGTTTTTTATTTCCTTAATATTCATCGTTTCTTTCTCATTTCAAACGACAGCCTCACCAATGCATAAGCCCTGCCAATAAAATAGTAACGTAAAGTAATATTTTTGGGTTTTGTTGTGTCTTTCACTGCGCTTTATTGCTTTAAATGTCAATTGTCAATAACTGAAATACTGTATGTTAGGGATTAAGGTTAGGGTTAGGTGTTCAGATCTAATGCTGTTTCTAAGCCTTTTCCATGATTCTGGGAATAGTGTGGCATGGCGATAGGCGCTTCTGGGAGGGCCAACAGGGGCCCCTGTAACACTGAGAATCAAACCCCTTGTTACCCCGTCCAAAAGAAGAATCTTTGATAATACAATTTGTGATAATGTTGCAGAACAGACTGTGCTTTAACCTGGGCCAAATGAACAACAAATAAGTATCTCCACTCAAATGATAACACAGTAATTTACACAATTTTTTTACAACAGTATTTTATGTTCTTTTTTGCGATATGTCTTTGTACCAATCCAAACGTTTTTTTAAAATCTTGAACACTTTGTCTCCTTTGTCCTAGCACGGCCCCATCAGTTTATTTTTTCCGTATAGGAAGTAAAATGTGTCTCAAATGAGTTCTACTGAAATAGATGTATTATTATTAGTAATATTTATGTAGTAGTTCTTCCAAACGCTTATGTAAAATCATATACAGGGAACAGAAAGCTTGCCACAAAATTACAACCATGCTAAAAACAAACAAATATTGTAGCAAAATCCAAGAAATTGTACTTCCTTAATATGTAAAACAATGGCAAAGATATTTATGGAAAATATAAATGTATTTCCATCAAATGTTGTAAGGATCATTTTGATTTGATGGCTTTTACATGTAAGACGTTTTAAAGAGTTTGACATTTTCATTTAGAATGAGTTATTGTGCCAATTGTATACAGTACATGTGCCAGAGCATGTGTAATTTGCTTAAAGGAAGAGAGATTTTAGCTTGTTTTTAAAAAAAAATACAGAAAAATGAGTGAGAATAACTGAAAATACTGAATTAAGATTTCACCTTCTCTTTAATGGATAGCAGACCTAGGCTTCTAGATGATTGCCTCTATTGCTTAAGTGTCTACCCTCGAACTGTTCTTTTCTTAAGTGCACTAAATGGAGTTCAGAGTTACCTTAAGAAAGAGTTTGGAACAGAAGAGAACTAAAGCTGAAGATGCTTAAAAAAACTCAACATGTTTTTCAGAAGCCTCTTACCTGGACCAAAGGTCGCCTTTTTATACAGTCGCTCATTACTCACTTGAAATGTCTACTCATTAGACAGTGCAACATCTTCCTGGCTTGGCTCCCATTAGACTCTGGAGCCAAGCCAGCAAGATCTTATAAGATACAATACTCTGTCAACCTGCCGTCCATTTTAATGAAAAATAATCCATTCAAGTTTTTCCCTTTTGGTTTGACTCAATTCTTGAACTATTTTTACTTTTCAAAGATCTAGATCCAAACAATTAGTTTTTTGTTCAAAACAAATGTAATTCACATGTCGCGTTGTAGTGTGTTTTTTGGGACACGTTTTCATTTAACTCTGTGTTTAATTTCAAAAGAAGGATGAATGGTTCATTTACAATACATGTAACACACTGCTACACAGACACACTGTGCATATCCTTTGCTCTGTACTAAGGTAGAGTAGTATGGTATTGATTTTCATAGACATTTTTTTCTGACAAAATGTAAAAAGCTGTGACCTTCTTGTATAGCAGGCTGTGAACAAAGTATATATTATTTCCAAAGATACCCTACCAAGGTTGACTGCCAAAACAAATCCTAAAATATTGATCAGTTGAAGCTAACCGCTAACACAGTGACCACACTTCTCTTTTTGGTGGCATTGGCCAATTTACTGAGACATTAACAAGGTTTTGAAGCCTAATTGTAATGTTTTGGATGTTACCATTTGCACTCACAAGTTGTTACGTCTCATGAATGACAAAGTTTAGAAAATGTTGCCATAGTGATTAGTATAAATGTACCAATATTTATAGTAAATAACATCTGAGTATGTATTTGCAATCCACACTGACAATAACAGATGTAATGCAAACCACATTCGTACTGTATATTCTGTTACCATCATTACCTCATGTCTAAAACACTGTTGTTTCTGTGTCTTTGAACAGGAGTTTGTGATGATCGTGGTGTTTGGGTTGGAGTACATTGTGCGTATATGGTCTGCAGGATGCTGCTGTCGCTACAGAGGGTGGCAGGGACGTGTCCGCTTCGCCAGGAAGCCTTTCTGCGTCATAGGTCAGTGGCTGTGGAGGCTTTGAAGACAGCCAACAGACAAACCACGGTCTATAACAAAAGTCATCTTTTCTAGCAGGAACTGATATTTTATGAACATAGGTTTTATAGTATAACCCTAGTTATATAAACACAGTCTTTTAAAAAAAAAATGCAAGTATTTTGCTGGCCAGAGATTGCCTTTATTCAAGATGCAGTGTTGAAGGGGGAGACAGAGGGGAGGACATGCTTTATACTTCGTCCGGCTGGGGAGTCAAACCCTTGTACTTGGTAGTGGATACCTCTAACCACTGAACTACCTGACGCCCCCCTGTACTGTACTCTATGAGTTATATTCTTCTACAATAACACGCAAATTCAACCACAAGAATTAGCCGGCCAATCAGGGCGAGCATACCGGACTGTGTGCAGACCACACAGTAGAAAAGGCAGCTCTGCCACTGTCTGTTGTCCAATAGAGAGACAGGGTGGTAGAGGGCTCTGCGTAATGTGTAACTTTCGATCTAACTCACACACACTCCCCATTTACTGGACTGTATTGGTACAGGGTGTGGAACCCCAGCGAATGTCCCCAATGTTGGGCCAAAACATCAACCCTACTGATCCTTAACGGCTTCAAGTGAGTGTGCAATTTGCTGATTGCAGAAAACTAAAAGCATAACCATATTCCCATTATAAACTGTGTGATCTGTACACATTCAAGTAGCTAACTACATATATGCACATGTCTTGGGTGTGTGTGGGCGTGTAGTAGAGAAGAATATTACCCAGAGTACAAAAGTGGGCGGAGCCTGTGTGGGTAAGAACATTTCCTCTTCTTCATTGCCTCACTTGTCAGATGCCCTCTCCTTTTCCTTTCATGGACCTCCTCTCCGCTCTCTGTAAACGAGTCTGATGACGTAGGCACGCTCCCACAGCACGCTATTAACCAGAGTTTACTTGTGTCGTTTAAAGCTGTGGTCAGGGCTCATAAGAGCAGAGAGCATTTACGTAATGAGGTTGAATTAACTGACTTTTATTCTTTCCACTGTTTAGACATGGATCTCTCCTCCTGGAAACTACAGTAGGGGGCTGAAGAGAGAGTGGACAGGGCGTAAAGGTCAAGCAGGCTGCACACGGCACACTTTGAGGTGCGCTGGTTTGCCAGTGCTGAGGGAATGTGAGGCAGACAAAAAAGTGAAAAAAAGATAGAGATAAGGGGATAAAGTGAGAACATGAAAGAGAAGATGAGTTGAACCCAGAGGACCCGAGCAGGGGAGACAGATGGAGGAGATGCAGGGACACATTATGATCACACCATCGCCACATTTAGATTTCTCTCTGAGAGAAACCCCATCACTGTATCTTACATATATAACGGCACCTCTAATACCGTGTGATGTAATCACATTTTATAATGTGAACAAAAACGTCTTTTGTTTTTAGATCACAGCACAAATTCTTCTTTATTTCAGTCACTAAGAATTCAGCATTTTTAACCGTCAAAATCAATACTTAGTTTACCAAGTTAAAACCTTTCCAAAGTTGTTGCAAAGACAGGAATATATTGTCTGACTTGTTATGCTACGCACAAAATTCTTTATTATTATTCCGCTGGGTTATTTTGCTGCTCTTCTTCTCCAACATTGAACATCGCAGAAACTCCGTTCAAACATCAAAACGTTCAGCTCGGTCGGGAATCGATGGCTATTACTTTTGTTATTCATAACTTTCATAATTCCAGAGATACATCCCATAATACATCCCATTTTTAACATGGAAGTCAATGGAAAACTCTTCAGACTTGAACAATCTTCATGCGACTTCAACTGCTAACTGTTCATTCATACTTTCACTCAGAAACCTCATTCCAACTTTAAAATGTTACACATCTTTCTGACATTATTCGTGTAACACAACTTTTAAATCTGATTCATACTTTTAGAGATATTAAACATTGTTCAGACCTAGGTAAAGAGGTTTTCTTCACATTTTAGAGTGCGTGATGTCACAGCTAGAGTGGAGGACAGATTGAAATGTGCCTTCATATTTTCTTTTAAACCTGCCATAATTCCCAAACCCTACATTCCTGAGACATACTTTTTCATGAGAAACATGGGAAACATCTCATAGCTTGAAAAATAAATAAAAATTAAGCAAAACAATTAAACAAAATGCCTCTTGAGGGCATGAAGTGACAAAAACTTTCAACATGCCTCCATTAAAGCCCATTGTAATTTCAGGCTGATATTTCCTCACGGCAGCAGCCACACACCTTTAGTTAAACTGCCAAAAAGGCCACATTATTAACCCGAAAGTACATAAAAATTACACTTCAGATACTCAACTTCCTTGACATGCTTCACGCTTTGAAATTTCACCGATATCTGTTACGGTTCTTCAACAAAACGTTCACGTGTAAGAGGTTTATCTCTCATTCAGAACAATGCAAATGCTCTCCTCTCACTGATTACTGCACATCACCATGGAAACCTTTGATCTCTGGACACGTCGTTAGCTCAAATATAAACACCTGACCTGTGTCATGGAACACTCCAAACAGCCCAAAACATGACAGGTTTGGTAACGATGCAGCCATCAACATATCTTAGCGTATTATGGGGTGTCATCAAATACCGTTGCCATGGCGACAGATCATTCACCATCAAGTTAGTTCAATAGTTTGCAGTTGAAATATTCTGCTGCTTCTCCAAGCCTTTTTACTTTATTTTCTTCTCTCATCACACATTCAAGCCCCCAGTGTTCATGTATCATTTCAATCTAAATTCTTCACTTTCTTCTTACACATTACATTTCAGCATAGCAGTTTAGCGTCACATTTTCAGCATAAAGCATTCCCACTAGCAATTTCTTCAGGAATTGCATTCTCTAGTTTGTACTAGAGTTCCAAATAGTTGTATTATTTCTATTTGCTGCTCTGCCTGCTACATATTACACACTATGGCAACATGCTGTGCTGTATTTGAGAACATGCTTGATTGGATAAAGTCAGATTGCTAGAGGACTGTTCTATACTGTATGCTTGAATCATCTTTAATGATACTTTTTTTGTATCATTGAAAGAAAAAGGCTGTGCAATTGTTCAACCACACTGGCAAATGAAGGTGGAGAAAGATACAAAGATTTCTTTCTTCAAGTGTTCTCCACCGTCATTCAAAACTATTAAGAATGTAATTATTTGGCATCTAAGTTTTACTTTTTTTGTGCGCATTGATCAAATGTTGAGAATCCTTCATAGAGCACATAATGTACAACATCTAGTAAGAAAGAACCCAATAGAACAACTCTATTTGATATTTCTTCTTTAAGTTTATTTTTATGTATACATATACAGATATACAGATGTACATATGTTTTCTGTATGTTTTCCGTGGCTGTTGATGACTTTCTAACCTCATAGAGATCAACCCTTGTTTGGTACATATCCTCTTAAAAAATCAGACCAGTATTATTGTAGTAGATCAACCCCAGTTAAACTCTATTTTCCTGGAGATGTGCTCATGCCCTGCTACTGGATTTCTCCCCATTAATTTCAATGAGGAATGAAGGGAGAAGTTGTACTCGCTTGCAAACCAACCCACCTAGTTACATCACAAAGAAAATAATTCAAACAGAAAAAACATAAGACCGCAGCTTGGCTGCTTTGATGGACACTGATTGATGTTAATAAAAATACAATGATTTCATAAGAAGCAGTTTAAATTATAACTTGTGGAATGCTTACTCCAGGACCTAAAACCCTCCCTCCACCCTGGCCTGCTTGTTGACTTGCTAGAGCTTTCTAAAAAACAAAAATACTATCTGTCTTCAACTTAAAGAGCAACTCAACAGCTGTTTTAAGCTTCAATATGCTTCCTTCACAAATTCAAAACATGTATCCAAAGCCCTGACACATGCTCCCGTGCCACTTCAGAATGTCCTCTGAACATAAGGATCTGTTCGACATTTTCTAAATAAATGTATAGAGCAGAGGCTTGTGACTCTCCCTTACATTTTTGAACAGCTGATAACTGCACAGCCCTGCTGCCAGAAAAGACATCTAGCTGCTGAATAGTTTCACTATAAGCTCTACAGGATTTCCATCTTATTATGGACAGATTCTTGTTAATGCTACATTAACAGTAACTTATCGAGGATTCAGCAAATTATCTTGCAACTGCAGTATCATTCAAACTAAGTCAATTTTTGAAATATAGCCCTTTTTCATACCTTTTTTTTGTGTATTTTGGGACTCCAGGGTACAGAATTACGAGATGTATTCCTTTTGTTGCCATGGCAGCTACATAACGGGACCAAGATCAATACATAGTGTAATAAAGTGAATGTAGTAACTCATAAAGGAGACTTCATTTAAAGTTACTCTTTAAAGCTGAGGCGCTGCCAAGCTGCATTATTCTGATGTGGGCAAACTCTCTGACCTCACACACTCCAATTCACACACACACACACACACACACACACACACACACACACACACACACACACACACACACACACACACACACACACACACATCCATCCCTCTGTTGTCTCATATTTTTCTCTCTGCAAAGGGAGTGAACCCGCTGCACCCTGCAGCCCCTGGAGACTCTCACCTTCAGGGTGTCATTCATGTATTTTTCATGGTGCTGCTGCTGACTTTTCCCCTTTTTCCTCTCGCCACCTTGCGTCAATTGGTTCATGGTTTATAAGAAAAGCCATTAAACACACCTTGGTTGGTCATTTTCTCAAATAACGGGTTAGGCAGAAGGACAGGAGCTGACAAGAAGTTTCTACACAAAGGAAAAGCTCTTGTTCAGAGTGAACTATAAACAGGACCCATGGAAGATGTGTTCGAGACACAAGAGGGGGGGTCATTGGAGCTTTTTACATCCCCATTGCCACATTCATCTAGGCTAAAAGCCAACCTTAGACTACTGCAGTCCACATTAAGGCTCTAAAAGACATCTCATTTTAAAATAGAGCATTCTCTGACTATTTCCTATACTTTTTCAACAGTGTAATGCAGGAATTAGTATTTTTTCCGGTTTCCACGTCTCAAAGCCACGTTTTTAGACTTAGTTTTCGGTTAGGTTACAGAAATAAGGTATGTTGTTAACACGAGCTGAAGAGATTGTAAAGTTTTTTTCTACGACATAAAATGTTAATAAGATTATCATGCTCAACAAAATGTGTAAATAATATACACTTGTGTTGCCCAAGATCTTAATTTCTGCAATTTTAAGAAATCTTTTTGTCGGGGAGATGCAATGCTCACTTCCAGGTCGGCCTACAAAAAGCTATATGCTATGTGGGTAACCATTTTCTTCAATGCAGTTTGCCTGCACTCAGATATGGGCAGATGAAATGATCAACAAATCAGAAACCTTTAGAATCCCAGTGACATGACAGTGATAATTCCAAATATACTGCACATGGTGTATTCTTCATAGAACAGTGCTTAAGCCAATTACTTCCCCACTGTCCTGTTTGCGTCAGCAGCCGCGTTGATGCAGTAGCCGGTGACGTATATGAGCATATAGTGTACAGGAAGTAGTAGTAGGAATAGTACACAATGTTGACGCCCATGGCAGAGTGTGTCAACTCAAGTAATTTAAAGGGTTAGTGGGTTAATGTTCCACAGTGAGGGGTGAGGGTGAGGTGACAACATATAGTTCAATATGTAGATATACCCTCAGGTTGGACCTTCTTTCTGTCGGGGGTGAACACTCATCTGCTCCTATGACAAGTCGTTTCTCTTCTTTTTTTTCTAATGTGCTTAAGTGTATGTGGAGTATTTATAGAATGTTCTCTTGCATGTAGAAACTGTTTCAAAGTGTTGTGCGATACAGGCAGAAATGGACTCTTATCTCTGATCCTTTACACAAGTAAAAGTACAGATTATATGGTCTTAAAATACTCGATTACAAGTAAACACCCCAAATTCACAAGTTTACTTTAGTAAAAGTACAAAAGTATTAGCATCAAAATGTACTCAAGTACACAAAGTAAAAGTACTCATTCACCACAATGGCCCATTCCAGTAACATAAAGTACAGTGGTATTCAGCTAGAAGTACTTTGAGTGTCAGAAGTACAGTATAAGTATCCAGTATGCAGAGTGGCTCTTTCAAAGTATTTCATTATTCAAGAATATTATATCAATCTGTTTTTATCACATGTATGAGCAATTTAATTGTGGTCGGTCAATGTGGAGCCAATTTGAAAGACTTAACAAAATACACGACTGATAAGTAGCAAAGTACTGCATCATATCAGGAAAGCATATTGTGTGTTTTAGTATCCAAAAAGTGTCTAGTAACCATGACAGTTAAAGGGGCCCTTTTATGCTCATTTTGGGGATTCTGAGACTGTTGGTTAACTTTGGGATTTTAGCCTTTGCAGACCATTTACACGCACAAGAACTTATGTAACAAAAGGCAAGGAAAGGGAGAACCCCAAAAAGCATAAAAGGGCCCCTTTAAATAGTGGCATAAAAATGGGGTGGCATAAAATGGAGATATTCAAGCAAAGTAGAATTAAGTCAATATAATACTTAGTTACTTATGGCGCGTTTCCACTGCAGCGGGGTAGCCCCGTTGAAGCGTCCCTAAGCGTCCTCGCTCTGGCCTCGGGCTACCTCGCTGGCCGTCCGAGGCCGTGGCGCATTTCCATTACAGTTTAGGACCTGGGGTAGCAACGCAGTGTAGGCGGGGCGATCGGCTTTGTTTTTGTTCACATTTCGAGTTGTTCCGTCGAGCTCCCGCTGGATTTGATCATCCCCAATGAGATGTAGGAACGTCGTCACCTCCTCGGTCGACCACGGTGTGCTTTTCTTATTAGACGTAGCCATTTTTGTAGCTCCTCCGTTTACAAAATGCTGTTTATAAAAATGCTGCAAGCTTGCTTCTAAATATATATGCGACGCTAGGGATGATCTCGCGCGCGATCTTGTGACGATTCTCTCTGACCAATCAGCAGTCGAGAGTGTTGATGTCACTAGTTCAGCCCTGGCCCTGGTCTGATAGAACCACGATTTTATGAGGCCGGAAAAAGAGGGAAAAAGTACCCGCTAGCCGGTACTAGGCTATATGGAAAGGCCACCAAAAACTGGCCTGGCCGCTTGAGGACGGTTAAGGACGCTTAAACGGGGCTACCCGCTGCAGTGGAAATGCGCCATTAGTTACATTCCACCACTGGATACAGGTAGTACTTTTGTTGCACAAAGTCTTAAAGAAAATGCCACACTCAAATATAATGAAGCTGACCTGAACTACATGAGTGTTTATCAAGAAATGTAATCAAAATAAACTACATGAACATAACAAAAAAGCATTGCGTGGAGGCAAACGTTTAAAAAACAATTGATTGAGTCCTCCAGGTTACAGTTGTCTCAGTGTATGCTCCTCTCACACAGACATCATCGTGCTGATCGCCTCGGTGGCCGTGGTCTCGGCAGGAAGTCAGGGCAACATCTTCGCCACCTCGGTGCTGCGGAGCCTGCGCTTCCTGCAGATCCTCCGCATGGTGAGGATGGACCGGAGGGGGGGCACCTGGAAGCTGCTGGGCTCTGTGGTGTACGCACACAGCAAGGTGGGTGGGATGACCAACACACACACACACACACACACACACACACACACACACACACACACACACACACACACACACACACACACACACACACACACACCTGGAAGCCTGCGAGCTAGTTCAGGCAGTCCACTCCAGGACCAATGATACATATGCACACGTTGCCCCTCTAACAACCGACCAAACCCTGATTGCACTCCAGCATCCACCTGTAGGCTTCAGGGGATAGTTATTTAATCGTCAATACGTTATGTTCTATAAGTAAACAATATTTACGAGAGTGATGAGGCCAGAGCATAGACTATATGCTGCTGTTACTTAACATTTAAAATGTGAGTGTCTGACTGAACTGCATCTTAAAATAACCCAGCAATACAACTATGAATGGCAACAGAGAGCGGGGTGGAAATGGAAGGCACTGAAGGAATTCAAAATAAATAAAACCATATTTATATTTAAAATGAAAGCATTAACTTCAACCCCCACAATGAGTCAATGATTCAGCCGACATCTTGTGATATGAAATATGAAATGAATCCCTGTAAACTGGGCACATTCATTGTGTTAGTGAACATCAGGCTTGGGGAGTAACGGATTACATAGAAAAAGGTAACTGTATATCCGTACAGTTACACTACAAAAGACGTAATCAGATATTGTTACATTTCTGAACATTGTGGACTACTATCAGGATTACAATTATACTATAAAAAGAGCATATAGTGTTTGTTGTGAAAGGATCAGAATAATTTCTTCTCTGTAAACTGTACTGTTCTGTAGGCTAATACTTTAAATGTGAATCTATATGCCTACTGCCTGAATCTGCTAAATGAAAGGCAGGTTTTCCAATAAATAAAATCTCTGAGCAGAAGGCACAGTTTGCACACTAAATATATTGGTTTAAAGTAGAGGAAAGTAATCAGGTTACATTACTTTTATAATCTGATACTCAGATTAAATTTTAATTTGTAATTAGGTAGCTAATAATTGTAACGGAAAACATTTTTAAAGTATCGCTAGTGAACTTCACGTTTACACACTAATAATAGTTATAAACAACCGAAGAACCAATGCAAGCCCTGTCATCAATCTTACCTTGGTGTAGCTCAATATTAAAGATTCAACTGTATGGCCGTGTTCAAAATCACACTTAGGTGTGTGAGGCATGTGTTGTTTCTATTATTGTAACCCCTTTGTTGATTGAATGTAACACTTGTGATAAACTCCTTAACATATATAAAATACTATACATTAGAGTACAGAATATTTGTATATATATATAAGCTTTTAACAACCTGTACTCTTGTAAGCATTGGTTTGAGAGTCCATGTGTTTGAGCATGCGCAGTGTGTTCTGGAGTTTTAAGTATTACCCAACAGTACCAAACAGAGCCTCCGTCTGGGACGCTCCAAAAGTACTAAAGTTCCTGAGATTTCGTTACACAGAAGTATTGCTGAATCCCTAACACCTCGGACGTTACACTAACCCTATAGTGTGAAATTCATGTGTTTATATTTAATTAGCAATGTGATACAATTAATAAGAAAAATAATGTCAAAGAACATGATTAAAACATTTGATGGAATATACTACATGTTGCAATATTGACAGTTGTTCAACTCTTTTCAGGCTTTTCTCTCCTTTCTTACTCTCGCTCATCTCTCTGTCCTTCACCTCTATCAACCTGCACAAAAGCTCTTTTCACATTTCTCTTGGATCCCTATGACCCCCGCAGGAGCAAGGACAGCTCATTGTAACTAGCGTAGTTCTAATTAACTCGTAACAAAGCTTCACATTCAAACTGAAATAAAAACATCCCACTGTGAATGAGTGGGTTGTGTAAGAGTGTTTTTTTGGAGGCTCTTGGCCACAGTAGATGGTTCACGAACTTTTCTAAAGCTAATATTTCAGGGACATTCTGAATCAAAAATCCGAAAGCAAATAAATATAGAGCCTTGATATTTGCCCTTCCTCTAATTTCCTTTGTGTCATATCATGGGTAGACATGGTCTTCAAAATGGTCGTCACAAAGCCACTTTAGGTTCATCTTCCAAAGTGGTTGTGCATTAATACAATTCTTGTTTTCCCATGAACGCTCTCTGCAGGAACTGGTGACCGCCTGGTACATCGGCTTCTTGGTTCTCATCTTCTCTTCGTTCCTCGTCTACCTCGTGGAGAACAAGTTCAACAAAGACTTTGCTACCTATGCCGATGCGCTGTGGTGGGGCACGGTGAGTTTGGATTGGCCAGGATTCAGTCAAAACTAATAATGAAAATGCTGATTTGAATAGCTGCAAGAGAATTTTCATTCCCCTCTTAATTGAAGTAGCTGTCTATGATGTTGGCATATAAAGGGCTTTGTAGGTCAAAATAACTCATTCATTGCAGACCCTGGGGAGAGGGAGATATTATGGTACAAAACTCACGCTGTAGGAGTTACATTTGTTATTTTCAGAGAAATGGTTGAAAGGAACGATTCTTGAGTATTTCGTACTAATGTGTAAGATTTGCCATCAATACAAATATTGATCAATACAAATATTGATGGCAAATAACAAGAAAAAATGTGTTCTCGTTATTTGCCATCAATATTTTTTTTTTACATTTACAATACACCTTGAATTGATTTCTTTCCACAGACACTCCGGTGTCTCTGCAACAGGAGGTCTCACAGTCACCTCTCCATAAATGTGTCCTGTATTGGATGCTTATATTTCTCTCTTGTCATTGCCTCTGAGCATTGACAGCTCCTCCATAAACATTAACCCTGCACGGCTCCATTAACCATCAGTTTCATACCACCTCAAGAAATCATAATGATACCAAATAGCTGCAGCCGCCTTCATAAGGCAAGGCAATCAGTCTGGGAGGAAGATTGATCAATCTGCGAAAATAAATAGAAAGATAGAGGGATGAATGGAGGGTAGGATAGACGGATGGATTGATATATATAGATAGATATATAGATAGATAGATAGATAAATAGATGGATAGATAAATAGATGGATAGATAAATAGATAGATAGATGGATAGATGGATAGATAGATAGATAGATAGATGGATAGATATATAGATAGATAAATAGATGGATAGATATATAGATAGATGGATAAATAGATGGATAGATATATAGATGGATAGATAAATAGATGGATAAATAAATAGATGGATAGATAAATAGATGGATAGATAAATAGATGGATAGATAAATAGATGGATAGATAAATAGATACATACATACATACATACATACATACATACATACATACATACATACATACACACATACATACATACATACATACCGATTACTATCACAATTAACTCTGTATTTTATTAAATCATTGGCTCCGTCTTTAAAAACGTTTGAGTCTTCTGTTTGGTTCAATGTCTTTTATAAATGTTGTCAAAACAGCATTCACAGAAAGTCTTCGCAAATACAGTAAAGAACACCAAACTGTGGTTCGAAACGTGTTATTTTTAAGCGGAATAAAACATTTCAGCCACAGGCTTTCATTATTGTTCTTGAATCCAAGGCCAGACGGAGCTGCTGCTATAAGTCCTCCTCAAAGGTCTAATCACTCCGACTGCAGCGCCTGAAAGCAGCATTTAAAATCAGGCCTCTGTGTGAAAAGAAAATAACATGCAAATATACAGTTATTATGCACACCGAGAGACATGGGTCTCAGAGTAGTCAAAGAAAAATACTGAAAATATGCGGTAAGTCAGACCAATCAGAAGTCATTAGTGTAATTAAAGAAATAATGATACATCAAATTTAGCCCACTCACATGCTGTGTATCCACCATCATTCAGTCTGCCACAGGTGAAATCAAATGAACCTCCTAATGTGAAACTAATTCTTCAGAATCCTCAATACAGCAATGAGAAATAAAACCTTTTAATGTTCCCTTAAAAGCACCTTAATGTTGTCATTAAAAACAACCATTTTAAACAAGTAAATGTGTGTGATTGGATGTCCTTCAATTTAATAATTGAAGAATTATAAAAAATAAAGCAAAGGATTTAAAATAACAAAACATTGATCATGTACTGTGAACTCTATAGGAAGTGTCTAATGATACAATTCTACCCAAAGCATCATGTCTTAAAGAAAAAATCTCCTTTCAGCTCTTGAGAGCTTGTTTTCTATCAATAAAATATGTTCTGAATGTATGTGTAGCATGGGCATAATTCAGGACCTATAATAATAATAATTCATTCCTTTCCCCAGATCACCCTGACCACCATTGGTTATGGGGACAAGACTCCGAAGACGTGGACAGGACGGATGCTGTCTGCTGGGTTCGCCCTCCTGGGCATCTCCTTCTTTGCACTGCCAGCTGTGAGTCTGTATTCTTCAATTAAATACGTTCTTCGTTAACTCTTAACTTTTTCAGTGTTGATTCCTCACATCAGTTTGTGAAGCTTTGTTAGCCTGAAAGTTGTCAAAATTGGATTTGAGTTTTTTCGTAAAAAATATGATCTGCTTCCTCTATGAACCAAGCACTCTAACATTAATGCTAACATTAATTTAAGACATGTGACAATGCACCAGCAAAAATATTGTAGAAATTGGCTTCTAAGCAAACGAAAATGTATTCAATGAGTTTGTTAGGCCTCAAGAATACGCCCTTTTTAGTGAGAATATGTGTACAATAGTAGCTAAATCCATAAGTTAGCTTAGTGTAGCATAATGTTTAAATAGCTAGCCGAGCTCTCTCCAAAGTTTAAAATATTGATGAGCAGTACTTCTCTTTTATAAATTTTTTACTTTCTTTTATTGATTTTTTCACAAGGTAAAATTACACAAAAACAAATATTACATTTCAGAGAGAAAAGTGCCTGTCCGGAGACGATCTACATAGTTATCAAATATTGCTTGGTTTTTTATGACTCCTTTGTTGTTATGTACCTTAACCATTTTTCCCAGCCCTTAAGAAATGTGTCTTCCATTACTTTCAACTTGTATGTGATTTTCTCCATTATTAGGATATCACCTATAATATGAACCCATTGTCTGTAGCTTGGTGTTTCCGCCTTTAGCCAGTTGTTAGTGATAGCCTTCTCTCCAGCAGCTATAGGATCTTGATCAGGTATTGATCTCCAACATGTACAGATCCTTCCATGTGTCCCAGGTATAATATCAAACGGGTTTGAGGGATTCTATAGCCCAATACCTTGCATAGAACAGAGTGTACACAGTCCCAGAAAGGTTGCATCTCCAAAACACATGTGTATGGTGAGGTTCCAGATGTTTACAAAGCCTCCAGCATGATTGTTGAGTGTTTGTTTGTTTACTAGTGATTTTGGGTGTGTAAAAGAAACACATTTGGTTTTTCCACAGAAATGCTCTCCATCCGTGTGACTGTGTCTGGTCTGGTGCATTTTCCACATATCATACCACATCTCATCTGAGATCCTTTCGTTTAGTTCTTTTTCCCATTTAGTTTTTACATAGAGTGTTGAATCTTTGTTGGCTTCCATCAAGCACGAATACAGGGTTGACACAACTTTGCGAACATCATCATGGTAAGCTCGTGCAATCATCTTTACAATAGGTTGTATGTCATCTTCATTTTTCTTAACCTTTTTTGTATAGTAGTCCCTCATTTGCATATATCTGAATAAGTCTTTGTTCTCTAGGTCAAAGAGGTTTTTCAGGTCTTGAAAGCTTCTCATTTCTCCCTTCTGGATAACCGTGCATATGGCTGTTAAACCCTGTTCTGTCCATTGCTTGAATCCACAGTCATAGCTTCCTGGTTTGAATCCTTTGTCATAGGCTATCCAGTTTAATAGTCCAAGTTCCCTTCCCAATTTCAATTGTTCAATAATAGAATACCATGTTTCTAGTGTAAATGTTGTTATTGGGTCTAGGTCTCCCTTTTCTTTAATATGGGGAGGTACTTCTCTTTGCCCTATGAGTGGTTGAATTGGGGACTCATATGTAAGTATTTCGATGTCTTTCCAGCGGGCTATATAATCGGAGTTGCACCAGTAAATGAGAGGACGTAGTTATGCTGCATGACAATATTCCTTTAGGTTTGGAAGTGCCAGTCCCCCTCTTTCTTTAGGCAAAGTGTGGTATATCTTATCCTAGGTCTTTTACCCCCCCATATGAATCTTGATATAAGCTTATTCCAACTTTGGAACTGAATCTGCGGTATATTTATCGGCAAGGATTGAAATAAATACAACAAGCGAGGTAGAATATTCATTTTCACTCTATTTATCCTGCCAATAAAACTCATTGGGTAAGTTGACCATTTTTCTAAATCTTTCCTTATATCTTTGTCAATACATTCATAGTTGCTTTGGTACAGCTTTGCTACATGTTATGTTTATTCCTAAGTATTTCATTGATTTAGCTTCCCAGTTTAAATTCAATTCCTTTAGTTTTTGATTTGGAGAGCAGTTAAACATAAGGATTTGAGTTTTAGATATTTTAATTTGTATCCTGAATATTCACCAAATTGTTCCTAATTTGCATTAGCTTTATAAAGGAGCTTACTGGATCTTTCAGTATGATCATGACGTTGTCTGCGAAAAGGCTAATAACATGTTTTTGTCGACTAATGTCTAGTCCGGCTATTGCACTTTCCTGTCTGATCATTTGGGCTAATGGTTCTATATATAGAGCAAACAGGGTAGGGCTGAGACAGCAGCCCTGTTCCTCTTTCCAATGTAACTCTGTCTGTTAGTGAGCCGTTCACTTTAACTCGAGCTGTTGGTTTGTTATAAATAGACTTGATGCATTTAATTGTTTTATTACTGAATCCAAATGTCTCTAATGTTAGATATACAAATTCCCAATTGACCCTGTCAAATGCTTGTTCTGCATCGAGACTAATCAGTGCTGCTGGTATTTAATGTTGTTGTATTCTATGTGTCAATCAATCAATGTTTATTTATATAGCCCAATATCACAAATGTTACATTTGTCTCAGTGGTCTTCACAGTTTATACAGAATATCAGTATGACAATACGACACCCTCTGTCCTTAGACCCTCTGTCCTTAGACCCTCACATCGTACAAGGAAACACTTCCAGAGAAAACCCACAGTTTAAGGGGAACAATGGGAGAAACCTCAGGGAGAGCAACAGAGGAGGGATCCCTCTCCCAGGACGGACAGACGTGCAATAGATGCCGTGTGTAAATTGAAAAGATAATACATTTGCAACATAGGTAGTCCAAATGTTTGGAAATGCATGTGTCTGTAATCAGAAGATGAATCCACGAGGATATCCATCCAGGACCACAGCCACGACATGTGGCATGTGTGATAGGGCTGTGCAATTAATCATATTTTAATCTCGATTTTGGCATGCAACGATTATGAAAACAACGTAATCGAAAAAAAACGATTATTTTTGCTGCATTCCCTTTCGCAATGATGCTCTCAATTTGTCTTGTGTTATACATCCTGCCTGCGCGTGCGCTGTCACCCCTCCCTAACAGCCCTCTCAGCCAGGTTGTGTTGTGACTGGTAGTCTGTTTAATAAATCCATATAAACACGTTACAAAGGAAGCTTTAGTTGCCGTTGTCACTGGGTGTTTATCAATCGCGATTACGCTTGCTTGGTAGCACATGTCTTCCGAATCACTTGCTTCAGAAGCGAGGCAAGAATCCTTCCTGGCATTCGGAAAACGAAGAGTGGAACAGGCTAGCAAGTGTGCAGGTGTGCGTCATATGAGAGGTCCCGCCTTACATTTTCCGCCTTACATTTCCAATTTGGGGAAATTGGTCCGTGCGCAAAGCATTGTGGGGATTTTAAGGACGCAAAGTCTACCCATGTGCAGCCTCGAAATGTTCCCCAAACCAAGGACGCAGCCTCGGTGGAATTCCAAGTATGCTGGACATTGGAACGGTCCTGCTGCGCCACTTGATCACGTAGCATCCTTGAAATATTGGCTTGGAAGCCAGTTTCCTCGAGATTGAGAAACGGCCACTGTCACTACCCGATCTGCAGCCCTGCCCTATCTGCAGTGCGCATGTGCGAGATGGTCCGCAATATTTGACAACTCCATACGGCAACTCTAATTAGGACATTTGACGTCTAGACGGCTGCCCGATTTGCATCGTGCATGCGCGAGTCATAAACGTCTCAAACATCTATACAAAAATCTTTTGTTATTTTATTTTATTTGAAATAAAATGAAGGACATTCACAGTTAATGTAATTAGATGTAAATGATGATTGCCATACATATTGCATACATTCATAGTCAATATTTCTCCAGTATGTATACTGTAGCTGTCTAACAGAAGTTAAATCCATTTCTCACTTATTCTGACAATGTACTTAACCCAATAAAAGGACCCAATAAAAGGAGTTGTTAAATAATAGTGAAGTCACGTTGTAATAACAATAACTCATCTCTCTCGTTCAGATTAATATTGTCGGGTTTTTTTAGTGTTCTTTTTCTGCTTTGCCAAACGCCACTGTGTCAACTGTCCTATTAGAGTTGCCGCATGTAGTTGTCAAATATGGCAGACCATCTCGCACATGCGCCCTATCTCTTTTGACATGATCCAATTAAAGGCTAGCAGTGGAGACAGTTCTTTTCAGAGCTCTGTGGGCTGGTTGAATTTGGAGATCTGTTTCTATTGACAGCTCGTCTCGCAGCTATTTATCCACAAACATCGCCACTGTGTCACTTTTCAGCTCTTCATCTTCTGGTATGCCGTATATTCTGAAATTGTTCCGTCTGGATCTCGATTCCAAATCATCCAGCTTTTCAGTCATAAACTTGTGTTCTTTTATTATTTCCTACATATGCATATTGCTTTTTGCCTCGGTACTCCAGAGCTCAAACTCCTCCGTGCGATTCATAACGGCGTCTATTTTTATCATTTTGCCGTCCAACTTCTGTGTATTTTTGCCAGTTTCTGGTTAATGTCTTCTTTGAATTCTGTCAGCTCGTTTTTTATTTGAGTGGCAATGTCCTCCTTAAAGATGGTCAAGTCGGTTTTCAGCTCGCTCTGCATGGCTTCGATTAGCTTGCTAATGCTGTCCAGATTAGCTTGTGGTTTAGCCATTGCTGTGCTAGCTTCTGCCGTTAGCCTGACCTTTCCTTTGTTAATGTTAGTTTTTTCTTTACCTTGACGGTTCACGCTTTTCTTATTTCTTGCTTTTGTTGGCCCTCCGCTCATTATCAACTGTCCAGGATGTTTTATACGTTTTAATTTTTGAGTTAGGCGGAGTTTATTCTGTTGGCATAAGGGAGCTCACTGTTCAAGCGACCATGCTGCTCAGCTGTCCGTACTTCCAGGGTTCTTACGGTCATTAAAAACCTGAAAAAGTCATGGAAATTCAAAATGCTGATTCCAGGCCCTGGAAAAGTTATGGAAATGTAACCAAAGTTGCATCAAATATAATTTATATTTTATCTAATCGCCGAAATAGTAATACTATAATGATAATAAATACTGTATCGTATAGTAATGAAACGTAAAATGGCATTTAACTGACGAGGTATTTTGCTGGTGAGAGATTTTAGTTGCTTTAGCGTGTAGGAGCTAGTAAGCCTATTTGATTTGTTTTAGATAGGCACAACATGTTTCATATGCAGACCTTATTTTCCTGTTTCATGTTCAAATAAACCATTTTCAGTGGTACCGCTGAGACAGAGTAATGTTTTTGGTCATGGAAAATTAGGTACAGGTCATGGAGAAGTCATGGAAAAGTCATTGAAAATCATTGGTGAAAAAGTGTATGAACCTTGTATTTCTTAAGCCTAAAAGTTAACACATATATGTATGTCTAATTAATATGCGTTTTTGGTAGGTGTTTATTAACTCTGGACGCAGCCAGGCTAGCTGTTTCCTGTTTCCAGTCGTATTGCTAGCTAAGCTATTTGCCTTGCGGGCAATGAATCCATGTTCACTTAACATAAAGAAATCAAGGGTCTTATGCTGGGCTGTAGGCTACTAAACAATGCCATCCAATCTCACCTAGATAGAGGTATTCATTATTCTCCTATTTTTTTCCTGGAGCCATGATGGATGTTCTCATGCTCAGCAGCTCTTGAGAGTCTTTGGTGTTCACATGCATCTCATATTTAATCCTGTTAATATCCCACCAGGGTATTCTGGGCTCAGGCTTTGCCCTGAAGGTCCAGGAGCAGCACAGACAGAAGCACTTTGAGAAGAGAAGAAACCCCGCTGCCTACCTCATCCAGGTACGCCACACACACATATCTGTTTCAGGGCTGGATTATAACAACATTTTAATCATAACATTAACAGTTTATCTAAATCATACACAATGTCTGTCAAATATAAAATGTGTTTTAATGATGACATTTTTTTCCTGTTTCTATTTTCCCTCTGTGGATAAAAAGCACACCCCCCCCCCCCCCCCCCCTTAACAGATTACAGGTTTTTCAGACCTTCAAAGTCTCTTGTGTTTAAGCCCAGAAACACGAACCGTTTGGGAAACACATTCTTGCTGCGCCCCTCGTGTCTTTTCACACATGTCCTTCTTCACACACAGATTTCATTGATTCAGACCTTATACCTCCCTGTACCCTTCCTCATCTGCTCCCTCACCCACTTTCCTCCCACATGCCTCTCCATTTTCTCCTTGTGTTATCTCCCCCTCTTCATCCTGTCCGTCCCCATGTTGTACCAGGCTGTGTGGCGTTATTACTCCACCGACAGGCCCTACCTGGACGCCACATGGCGGCACTATGAGAGCCTCCTGCCTTCCCACAGGCATGTATCCATGTATCCATGTATCCATGTATCCATGTATCCATGTATCCATGTATCCATGTATCCATGTATCCATGCCTGATCTCCCCCGGCGAAAGACGTGTGGAAAACCAGTTTTTTTGATTATCACTAATCAGCTTTTTCATCTGTTGTCTTCCCTCCTCATCCTCTTCTCCCTCTCCCTTCTGACTCTGCTGTGTTTTTGTTCTAATTATCTCATATATTCCATTTATCTCCTTGTACTTTTTTCTCCCTCTTGGTTGTGTGTATTCTGCATGCAGTGTGTTTGGCGTAGTTATTCGGCTGATGAGAACTCGGTTTCCATTGCTACGTGGAAGCCTCACTTGAAGGCGTTGCACACCTGCAGCCCTACGAAGTAGGTACACCTGTGGAAGCTGGTTTCCTACTCTTCAAATCTGTCCAATTGTAGTAATATTCTAAGGCTTTCCACTCCATATTATCTATATATTGTATCAATGATGCACCCTTTCTTGTAGAAATGCATTGATTTTCTCAATTTCCTTTTCTAATGTGATAATTGTTGACAGCCACCAAAAAGTATCCTGGCTCCGATTGCTTGAATTAAATTAAAAGCGCTGACTTTCTAGATAAGATAATATGATATCGATTATTTTACTGCCATAACAAAAATGAAGCTTTTCAGACTCCCTGTATTAGACCTTAATCAGTTGAGTGCCCAATGGGACTTTAACGGGTGTGATTTTAAAGGTCTGAGGCAGCAATTTCAGCATTATCTCTCGGTGTAGGACAGCAATTGTGGCCTTGATGAGCCATAAAGCTTTTTGAATCTGCAGCACTTCAGTAGCTTTAAATTGTACACCCACCTACCACTGGTGAGTAATTTAGAGTAATTTAGAGATGCAGTGCTGGTTTCATTGGA
This sequence comes from Gymnodraco acuticeps, assembly GCF_902827175.1. NCBI lineage: Eukaryota > Metazoa > Chordata > Actinopteri > Perciformes > Bathydraconidae > Gymnodraco > Gymnodraco acuticeps. The sequence goes on from NW_022990449.1 coordinate 212,886, forward strand.
TGTGGTAGCAAACATATCAAAGATACAGTGGGGTTTACTGACAGACAGGTTTCCCTAAAGAAAACATGCTATGTGCACTCAGCAGGGGGGGGGGGAGGGAATTCCTTCTGTTGTCACTGGTTACGAGCAGAGCACTTTTCCCTACATGTTTCCATTTAATTGTTCTACACAGATGGCAGAATTGTTTAGAGTTTCTGTTAAAATGTCATTTATAACCACCTTAATAGAAATCCATGGCTCTGACCAGATTGCTAAATGTTAGCTAATGCTCATCTAACTGTATGTATCTAACTCTGATTACAAAGACACTGCTTAACGTTAATAAGCTGCAAGTGCTTCTTTAGTTTGTCTGGAGACTCTGCATCGACCCGCATGTGTTTTTAGTGAGCCTGCTGTCTGCTAAGGTCTATTTCCCACTGAATGCTTGTTATCGATTGATGTGTTGCTACCCTACAATCTGGTAGCTGCTGACAAAGCCTTGAATGCAAAAGTCTTTCTATCATAGCCACCATACCACTGTTTATGCAGGTTTTATCTCTTCACGCAAACTTACATTTTTTGCCCAACATCTTTGAATGTAGGCTATAACTTACTTTCTGACATATAGTTCCAGGCATTCTTTGATTTATATCAATGTTTGTAGGCTATGGTATACCAATCAATGACATGTCTTGTCACTGAAGAGCAGACTCTTCAAACATCCTGAGTTGTGTAATCCATTGCAGTGAACATCAAGTCATAACCATATCCCGAGGCTGGTGGGTAACGGGGCGTTTAATGGCAAGTTTTTCTTCCAAAGACAGACTTTGTCATTTGTTCATGCTGACCACTTTTACCGACCCTTTTTTTAAAACACTGACCCTAGACAACCTTTAGCTAATTATGAAAATAAAACCTGGCAACATGTGTGACTTTCATTGTTAAAAACGATGCGCATCCGGATTGTTATTTTCCCACACGCTGGGCACTTTGTGTGGAGTGTAGGGCTATTCCTACATATCTGCCTCTTGAAACTATACCATAAAATTATATATGTCCCACTTAACTTGAACTTTAGAATAATACAATATTTAATCCAGAATTATATAAATGTTTTTAAAGTTTCAGTAGCAGTAAAACCACACTTTCTATTGGCAGCAGGTCTGCCCAAATGTAACCTCGACTCATAAAAATACTTTTAACAAACTAATACATACTGGATGTTCACTGCTACATTACCTGATTACGTTTCAAGAGTCTGCAAATAGATTTGTATAGTACAAAAATCATTTGAAAGCAAAAAGAGAAAATGCATTCACATTTCTAAAACACAGCTTTGTGATGCGTAATAAATGGGTTAAAACCATAGGTTAAAACATGCAAAACCACTGGTTCTTTAAGCACATATGTATTATGAAAAGATGATTTCTGACGAATTGTTTTTTTCCTTGTCTGTCAACTCCAGGAAGGAGCAGGGAGAGTCCAATACAAGGTTTGTACTTGCTGTTCCACTGAATGTTCACTGTCTTCCGTAATGATAGTTAGGGAGAGGTGTCACACTATGAACTCTGAAAAAGCAAAGTGCTTTTTGTTTAATTCCTTAGTTTTGGGGGGTTTCTTTTTCAATTATTTTTCACTCAATGGTCTTGTACAGCTGCCAGTGTACACATACAAAGGTTTACAAAGTAATTTTTTTGAAAATCATGTTTATATACCTTAAACCTGCATAAATGTATTTGTGTGACCAGTAGGGGGCAGTGCAACAGCCAGTAAACACAACACTGACATATTATCGCTTACTAAAGTGAGGGTTAACACAGGGCCGCCCCTGGCCAACTTGGGGCCCCAAGCGACATTGTGAGATGAGGCCCCCCCCAACCGACAGGAGTGAAACAATTTTTTTTTAAACAAAGTAGGCTACTTTGCAAATATAATTCCTGTTTATTATTATTATCAACGGTTACTTTTTTATACAGTGAGGTAAATGGTAAATGTGCATGTATGTCGTTCAGTATGCGTTTACCGGTACGTCTGCATTTCCTGCCAAATACTAGCCTCAAAAAGATTAAAATATAATTAATGCAAATAAACTACTTCTACTAATAATAATAATCATAATCAATTCAATAATATAAATACTATATTATTTTATTATAATATAGTTGTAATATAGTCAAGACAAAACATGCTTATGACATGCTCAAAAACTGATATTTCTTAAATCTGTATTCTAGTTCCCTCTGTCAGCAATGTGTCAACAACTACACACACATTTCTATCAGTGTTTCTCTGTGTTGTGGTTGACATGATGACTGCAGGAGTTAACCTGTTAAGCAATGAGTCTGTTTTTCAGGTCTCAGGCTTGAAAATGACATTCCCAGAACAAATGACCATATCTTTGCTTCTAAAAGGGTTAAATTAATAATCTTTTTCCTCAAAGTAATGATAAACCTGGGAGTTGGATGTAGAAAAGTCATAATCAATATAGATGTTTTTTATTTTAAAGAAAATTCAGATTGAACATAGTAAAAAACTGTAAATTATAGTGTCCGTCCAAAAATTATTTTTTACTTATAGTGAAAACTACCCTTGGATGATGGTATGGTAGACTAAAAGCTTTAGGAATCCAAAGTACAACATATAATAAGTACCCTGTATCAAGATTGATGCAAAACAAGGGACATTTGACCTTTTTAGAGAGGTTTAAGAAAAAAAAAACACTTCTGGGGTCATTTGGGTGGATTTTCCATATCTCTGGCCCCCCTTGGTTGATTTTAACGAATGAAATCTTTTTATAACCGCTAGAGCCAATGGAATCGAGGGGAAGTTCTACACACACCAACACATGAACAAATAAGGAGTGAGAGTGACGCGTGGCCAAAACGGAAGCTTGTGCGCGTTCATGTGTGTTGGAGGCGGGGCTCTGTAAGGAAGTGGCAGATTTTCTCCGGTTGTGTATTTTCAAATTCTAGTGATCTCGAGCCGGTTTCTCAAACTTACATACCCCACCTTCAAGGGAAAAAATAAATTAAAAAAAGAATTATAATATTAATAATTATAATTATAATAACATGAATAATAATAATAATCATTAGTTGAAAATGAATTGGAATTCATAAGATTAAAGGTTATTAAAGGGTGTTATTTACAATCAAAATACTAACATATTTAGGGTCAAATGAAAGCTGATTGCAGACAGTGATATATAAATAAACATAAATAACCACATATTGAAATCAGCTTTGCCTGCAAATGTAATCCATCCCTAGCATGTGCATTTCTACAAACCCATGAATCTCTTTACATCTCCACTGCAGAGCTGCGGGGAAGAGATTAAAAAACGTGCAGTACATTTCAACTTGAGCTTCATTCATGTATTACCTAGATGTATGTATTAATGTTCAAAGTAATAATTCACAGAAGCCTGGTGATAAAACACCGGGAAAAGACAACGCTCTTCATCTTTCTACCCTCTGTGAACCCACGAGTGTCTGCAGGTTAGCGGCCTCACACAGTGACTCAGCACTTGTTGCCATGGCCAGCTGAATCCCCACAGTTAAATGGGGGATATCGACATGAAGTGTGTGAGTCACCAAATTGCAGCCTTTTTCAAACGGTGCTGTAGATGTTCATTTGTCTCTACCAAACTCAATTGAATCTGTTCTGCTGCTTCTAAATGTCAGCAGTCGACACATCCAAGCACAGGAATTCGCTGTATTCATTTTTACTACCAAGCCTTACGGCCTTAAGGTAAAAAGTAGATTAATGTTATAAAGAAGCATTGTGTTTTACCTCACAGAACACAGAACATGTTCTCACCGTTGATTCTGCATCGTATGTCTATCTCCCATAGTAACATTCTTAGTAATAACCAGAAGCTAGTGAGGTGGCGTTCCACTTGGAAACATAGGTAGGCCTACTGCTTAGTTGGGTGTAACGCGTTACAAAGTAATTACTTTTGTCTGTAACGGAGTAATGTAACGCGTTCAGTAATCACACTACAGTTACTAACATTGCCCGATACGCGTTACTTCTATAAAATCAGTAATCACACTACAGTTAGCCTACTAACATCAATAATTGGGGGGGGGGGGTGCAGTGACGAAAAAAACTGTGGCGCGCTTACACTGTAGGTGCGCCTCATTTGCGCTTCAGATGAGGCTCCCTCCGCAAAATGAAGCACCCTCTGCAGTCTGCATGATCTGCCTGTAGGGAGGGGCGGCCCAGCGAGTAAAGTAATGCTACTTTATGTAGAGGGTAACGTAGTAAAGTAATATATTACTTTTTTTGAATAACGACCCCATCTCTGGTACTGCTCCCCTGCATCATGACACTCTGATTTGGGAATGCTGACTAATTCTTGGTGCATGGGTACTGTTACGCCCAGATCTAGGGGAACCTAGGCGCAACACAAAGTTGCACTCTCCCCACTTCTCCCACTCCCAAGAACATGGACGCCAAGACAGAGAAAGCGTTTGGTAAATGTAATTACCCAAAATATACACACACAGGAGTAACAAAACCACAAAACAAAGAAACCTTTTAACACAAAAATCTTACCTAACGAATGAGAAAAATAAATGTACAGGCTTCTTACCTACTCTAACATTAAACAGGAGAAAACGAATTAAACAAAGAAAAAGGGTTTTGCACTCCTGAGTAAAAAATACAGCGTGCCTGCAAAGACAGGTAAAGTGGCTTACTTTCTTAAGTCTCCCCGCAAGAAGAGAATGACAAGATACACGGTCAAAGTGTGAACACAGCACAACAGGACAGATACAAATGCGCAACAGTGTTGGGAGTAGGAGAAGTCGAGTCAGAGAGAGCGGCCGAGGAACTGCACAGCTGCAGCTTAAAAATGCTCGTCAGGTGGACCAATCAGCATGCAGCAGGTAGCTAATCAGCTAACGGGCACCACCTGCTTGCTCACACACACACACACACACACACACACACACACACACACACACACACACAGGAGGAGGGAAAAATGTACACAAAAAATGACCTAACGACCCAGGGTCGTAACAGTACCTGTAGGAGGCTGTGTGGCCTCAGAGAGAGCAGAGTCATAACATATAGACCTCGGTCACCTCTAATTTACATCTTTTTTACTATGTTCAATCTGAATTTACTTTAAAATAAAAAAAATGTATATTGATTCTGACCTTTCTACATCCAACTCACAGGTTTATCATTGCTTCGAGAAAAAAGATTATTAATTTACCCCTTTTAGAAGTGTAGTTATGGTAATTTGTTCTGGGAATGTCATTTTCGAGCCTGAGACCTGGAAAACAGGCTCAGGGCTTAGTGACATCACTTTTTAACACTCGCACTACTATTGGCTACTGCTCCAATACACTATACATATAGGCAGGACATCTCAAAGTGGTTGACCAATCACAACAGAGCTGGCCAGCTAACTAATCAGAGCAGACTGGGCCCAGGAGTTCAAAACTTTTAATCTCAATCAGATCCGATCAGATTTTGAAATCCCATTTTTTTGTGATCCAGGATCAGACAAGTCGGACAAATGTTGTCCCTGGAGTTCAAAGCAATTCAGGATAAGATCAGCCTGATCCAGATTACGACTTTTCAAGATGACCTGGGACCTCATTTATAAAGGGATATACGCTCAAAAAATGGCGTACGCCAGTTTCTACGCAATGTTTGCGATTTATAAAATACTAACTTGACGGGAAAAAGTGCGGTCCTCCACGCAAACTCTAACCCATGCGTACGCACTAAGCACAACAACGGGAGAGACGAGAAACTGCGACACCGTTGGCAGAAGGAAGAATGGAGAGAAATATGTGGAAATAATACCATAAATAAAATGTTACCTCTCATTTATCATATATGAAGAATTCATTTTCAAACATTGATTAAAGCCAATCTTAAAATGATTAAACAAACGCCTGTTTGAGACTCCTCAGTGCACACAAAAACATAACTTGGATACATAAATAAATATGGATATGTTATTTAAACCCACCTCGAATATGTTGTGTTAATGTTATGAAATGTTTTCTTAAATGATGCGGTTTTGCATTTCTAGGTTGTACGAGCATGGTTTTATATACTATCACGTTTAATCAGGTTTTATGCCGTTTGCTAAGACTTGATAAGTCGCTCGTAAAACACAGGAGGTATGGAAACTAAGAACACCATGTGGTAAATTGTACAGCTAATATAACACAACACATTAGTTGTATTTCCTTTAACTGGTGGATATAGAGTTGCTGCAGTGGAGACGCTGTGCACAGCTGATCGACAGCTGGGACACAAACCACCAAATACAAAAACTAGTGCTGTCAAAATTATCGCGTTAACGGCGGTAATTAATTTTTTGAATTAATTGCGTTAAAATATTTAACGCATTTAACGCATGTGCAGAATGGCCCGCCCCATACATGCCACCAGTGGCAGCGCCAGGGTATGGCTGGGGTAGGCTACACCCATACCAAGAAATGGCTTAGCCCCACCATGAAAAATGATGTTAAAGTAAGCAAAATAAAGTCTGCCAACTCGCGCGGAGTAAATTGCACAGACAGCAGTTAGTAAGTTGATTTCAGTAGCCACGGTTTTGAAAACTTTTGTCACGTAGTGATCGTCTTCTCAATAGAACATCTTTGATAACGGCGTGGTGTCGTGTTGTTGCAGGAAGTCCCGACGGAGAATACTTTTGCTGTAGTACAGGGGTGCACATAACTGGTACGCAGGTTATGTGCGTAATCTGAAATGCGTACCGTCACTTGTGTCACAAAGCGCATTTGCGTACCGACGTACTTGTGAAGCTTTTCCAGAAGGCGGTTAGATCACCGGACGACAGAGTCGGTCTCCGTGTGCACAGACAGGGCTGCTGTTAACGTCGGTCTGTACAACGGAATTGTGCCAAAACTACGCCAACCGGCTGCGGAGGGAGACTTCCCCCCCACCCCGCTTCACTGGAGAACTGCGCTAAAACAGCTGATCACAACGTTCACACTCTGTGGTCACGAAGTACTCCACTAGCCGCCGCCCCCCCCCCCTCTGTCGACTTTCCTGAAGTACCCGTTGATAGAAATCAACACGTAATGAATTAAGACCCCACGGTTTGATGATTGATAGGTGTGTGGGTTGTCTTTCATTTTGACACGCAGAAAAATGTTTTAATAAACATAGATACTGTATGTTAAATGGATATATCCGCCTTCTTTCATTTATCTTTCCATTCCCACAAAAATATACATAAATAAATGGCATATTTTGGACATAGTTCGAATGGTGATTAATCATGATTAATTAATTTTAAAGCTGTGATTAATCTGATTAAAAATTGTAATCGTTTGACAGCCCTAACAAAAACATAATTCAGATCCAGTCGTCATGACTCCACTCCGGAGGGATTCCCCGATCACTTCTTACAGTCTCTCATCAAGGGGGGGTCTCCAGTCCCCGGTACAAACACACTGCCTGAGGAAGGCTATGTGTATTCTTTTTGTCATGAACCTTTTTCGGACCACTTATTTATTTTGGTGACGATCCGACCTCCATGCTGCTCCCCTGTTCAAACTGCATCCACCAAACAATATGATTTATCTCGACCTCCCCAAAATAACCAAAATCTGACACGGTGTGAGATGTCTTTTTTAGCTGTTCTGTCGTCATTTCCTGCGATCTTCTTCATGCAGTCAGTCAGAATAAATGAATGAATGGGCGTTTCTTTGACTATTTATAGGCAAATATGGGCGTTACGTGAAGCCCGCAAAAGCTGCACCGCATTTCGAGTCGGTTGTGATTTATAAAGGGAAACCGGCGTAGAAAGTGCTGAACATTTCTGTACCTATTTTTGGGATTTCTACTACGTAAGCAACCTTCCCACGTGAATCCTACGCACGGCGTTATAAATGAGGCCCCTGATCCTGAATATCAGTGCTTTAATCCTACCGAGCGCCATCTAGTGGACATGAAAAATAATACAAGGAAGACAAGAGACCACATTGCAGAGACATCTATAATGTCTAATTATATTTTTTTATTTGAAAGGTGATGACAGATGATGGACTTTTTTTTTGTTGAAGATATTTTAACTTTAATTTAAATTACATTTGTGATTGACAATCTTTGCTGTGATACTTTCATGAGCATAAACATTTATGTCATCAACATTTGCTTGAAGACTAAATAGGCCACCACAAACGTGAGCAAAAATGGAAAAAATAAAATGTATTTCCCATGAAGGCTAAACATGGTGTATTATTTCAGTTAACAAACGTTGCCATCTTATTTAAATTGAAACATATTTTAAAATAAATTGTACAGTACTGTACATGTTGCTCTGGTAATCCACTCCTCTGGTGGGATCAGGATAATCCAGTTTTTTGGGATGTTATGGAAATCTAAAAACCCCAATACTGTAGAGTACAAGTCAAAGTGATCAAATCAAATAAATGGTGAATCAGACAGTTGTCTTTCTGGTGATGTTTATTCGATGACTCAAACAAACATCAGATACAATAAAATATATATATATATATATATAGACACAGGTCTCACAGAGTATAAAATATGTCTGCGCGAGTGTGCGCAGTTCAATATAGTAGCAAAGCTTATATTGAGGAAAGGGTGGGAAGGTAAGAAATCTGTCTTCACACGGTCACATTGTTATTAGACACCTGGCCTTGAGCTGTAGAAGTTCTCGTGTGACTTTGTGTGAGTCTCAACCCAGTAGCCAAAACAGCTCTGTGGCCTTGAAGTAGGATAGATAGAGGAAAACAGCACATCTAACCAAATGAGAAGCATTTGGTTAAAACATATCAGGATATAATAAAATTTCCACTACATTCCCCCCTTTTGATCATACTTGATCAATAAAAAACAAATGACAGGATAGACTGATATAACACATCAATGAATACACTCCATCACTGGTTTGAGTAAACACATCACAAATATATCATAGAAAACTGGCTGTTTTTGTGGAGGACAGACTCCAATATAATGTAAGCATAAGAGGAGAGTACACTCGATTCACATGATTATATTGTAGTGTTGAAATCAGACTCTTCTGATTCTAGCTGGTCTATCTCACTGTGGCGCAAAGGATTGTCGTGTAATGGAATAGCAGTATACTGAACGAAAGCTAAGGATACCAGGCTGGAAAAGCCTTTCTTCAGTATTGGGATAATCAAACAGGTACAACTGATTAATAGGCTGAAAATGATTATCAGGGGTGTAACTATCCTAGCCAGCCTTGCCACCCCCCCCCGATGTAAGCCAGGCCCACCAGTCCCAGCCGCCTGCGTTGGATATGTCATCCACTTTCATGTCGGCTAACAAGTTGTTAAGATGCAGCACGGTGTCAGTGATGTTCTTGGTGGCGTCAGGAATGTAAGTGCAACAGGAGTCACCGATCACATGACACAGGCCACCCTTTGAGGCGAACAAAATGTCAAGAGCAAATTGGTGCTGCATGAGCATATTCCTAGAGGCTATTATAAATGGGGGCAATGCCTGGAAGCCTTGCGTCGTCTCGTAAGTGAGGTTCTCTAGTCGAACATCTAAGGTATCTATGTTATGGGCATTGTTTACTGTACCCCACCATGGAAACAAGCCACCAAAGAATTTAGCTCCAGTGGACGTCAGCTCTCTTTTTACCTTGTGGTGGTCGGGGTGTTGGAACTCTGGGTAATGATGTGTCGTGTGCATTAAGGACGTGAGGACAGTGACTGCTGGATTCAAATCCACTAGAGTGCATGTACCTATCCAGAGGGGAGCCAGAACTTGATAGAGCAGGGAATGCTACGTTAGAAAGGATTCTTCCAGGGGCACCGAATATGCAATACGAGATATTGTAAACACTGTAACTGCACTGTGCTATCTTCCCCATCCCTTAGAGTAATGTTACCAATCCCTGTCTTGACCAGCCCCTCTGCCCGTGTGTTCGCCCTGCTCTCCCCATGTACCTCTTAGATATCTCGATTTTGGCTGACATGCTGTGTGCTGACCATGGATACATAAAATATAGGACTAGTCCTAACACAACTATCATGGCAAATATGCAGAGGAACCATTTTATGATTGTCCAGGCTCTCCGGTAGTATTGCTCACTGTTGCGTCGTCGTTTTCCCAGGCGAGCCGTCATCACGAGGTGGGAATGCTCCATGGGGTGTGTGTGTGTATTCCTTCGGTCGATTTTGTGACACGGACAGTCAGACTCCGCACACCGGTAACACAAACGAGGAACCAGAGAGCATATGGAACCGCTCAGCTGGCACTCGCTTGTGACACCTTGTGTGTAGTGTGTTTTGGTGTATGTAGTGCAAGTGTAGTGCAAGTTGGTGATTAGGACACATCACTTGTTGTCATCTACTTCTGTTGGTGATTAGGACACATCACTTGTTGTCATCTACTTCTGTTGGTGATTAGGACACATCACTTGTTGTCATCCACTTCTGTTGGTGATTAGGACACATCACTTGTTGTCATCCACTTCTGTTGGTGATTAGGACACATCACTTGTTGTCATTCCTTCTGTTGGTGATTAGGACACATCACTTGTTGTCATCCACTTTTGTTGGTGACTAGGACACGTCACTTGTTGTCTTCTGCTTCTACCGTTTCTCCTTTCCTGTGACTACGACCTTGCAGTGGCTGACGTGGACCCACGTAGCTCTCTCTCGGCGACCTTGACCGCTGTCTGGTTGACCAGACGCAGGTAGGGGCCAACGATTGGATTTCCAGCTCTTTCTCCGGAAATCCTTGACCAGCACGAAGTCGCCGGGTTGGAGATGGTTAAGTGGACCAGTGGCAGTCGCTAAAGTGGATGACAGGTTAACATACAACATAGCAACATAGCATCCTCACACAAAGTTGTGGAGGGAAGAGGACATCCTGGAGCCTTGAGTCCAATCTGTGGAGGAGCCCCAAAAAGGATTTCAAATGGCTGAGTTGGCTCCGTGTTCGTTCCCACATCCGAAGTTGTCTTAACTCAATAACCATCGATGCAACCTATTGCCTTGATTCTCTTTGTTAAGCCAAGCATTTGTTTTTAGAGTGTACGTAGACTCGGCCTCCCATATAACCTGGCTGAGCCGATATAAAACAATCAGCCAAATAACTTTTCAATACATCATTGATTACTATTCTTTTAGGTACTTTTAGGTTGGCAGTGAACATAAGTCAGAGGTACACGGTGTACTTTTCCTTCACTACATGTATTTAATACCTTTAGTTACTTCATAGATGTGGATGAATGATGTGAATCAAGTGTTAAATCAGACTTTAGTTCCACCTGGAGTAAATCCACCAGCTACCCTGCAGAATACAAAGTCATTCAGACTAGCTGCACCTTTACCAGCTTTGAGAACACTTTCATGATCAATCATTATAAAACATATCATATATATTATTCTGAAATGGACCAATCTGCACAATGAATACTTTTACCGTATTATATTTTGATAATACTTTTCTACTTCTTCTTGAGGAACATTTTGAATGCAGGACTTTTACTGTACCACTCTGGTACTTCTACTTTTACTCAAGTAAAAGATATGAGTACTTATTCCACCTCTGGTAGTGCATTAGTCTGAATTCTAGCTACAAAATCACACAGAGCTGCATAAAAATAGACTCACAATGGTAACAAGTGGAAAATAATATTTACCAATGTGTACAATGATTTTAGGTAATTTTGACTACTCAGAACACCTGACTTATACAAAGGAAGACTGTGTTCATTCTACAATTACATGGGATTAAAGCAACATGTAGTTTTACTTGTATAATACTTCCATTTTGTATAAAAGACAGTTTGTTTTCATCTGTTTTCGAATAAACAAAGTAATGGTTTTTAGAATATTAAATTTGTAACGGCATAATTCAGATGATAAATACAACTTTGAAGCTTGTAACGGCATAATTACAAGCAGAGAATGGACTAATGTAACATCACAGCAAGCATAACAACAGCCGTGTGTTATGCACACATACGCAAGAATGACATCATCTGTCGCTTAGTGAGTTATCTGAAAGCGTTTTCCCCTCTCCTGAAATGACATGACCCAAAAATGTAACTGTCCTTTGTACATATTGGAGTTTAGACAAACTAGCCTTCTGGCCTTCGGCTGTGAGGTATTTTAACAAGGAAATGGTATCAGCTCCACACTGTTCTGGAGAGAGACCAACCTTGTACACAATGCCTGGTTGTACACAGTAGCCTTGACACAAACGTGTGAATCTGTAAGGTTTACCCTTATATTCAAATGTGAACAAAATTGACTGTCTTTGTGTACAGGAACACTGAAAAATGCATTTGAGAGATCTTATGACAGTAAAAAAAAATATGCTGCAGAGGCTGGAACTTTTGGAGTAATCAGATAAGCGACTTGGGACGAGCGAGCATAGCTGCATAGCATTTACAGCTGTAAATCCTGGACAAATCTCCACTCGTCAGGAGGTTTTGTCTCTGATCTTTTTGACAGGAAACACTGGAGTGCGTACCGGAATCGTTACACGGAATAATGACCCCTTGTTTAAGCAGAGAGGTAAACACTGAGTCCATCAACATGGACATTAAACCTAAGTCATATCTGTGAGCTGCCCAGAGTGAGCATGGCCCATCTGAAAGCGCGGCAGGAAGCTCAGAGATATGAGAATTACCTCATCATCCTCAACCAACAGCAATGTGCGCAGAACGGCTACGTTTGTGCACATTTTCATCTTATACATGTCACCTGACATATAGTACATAACATATTCTGTGTGTGTAGGTGTCCAATCAGTGACTGACTCCAAATCTTTAATGATTGGATCCAAATCCCTCTATCTATCAGTGGGGCCCCTGACTAGTGAAATGTGTGGACCGCCCCTGGGATTTGACACAGTTTGTGTTGTGTGGGTGTGCAACAGGAACCAGCTGCGCAGCCACTTCAAGCTTAGTTTTAAGCATGAGCTCCTCATTCACACATTCTAACAGAAAAACTCATCATAGCATTTACACGGATTAACAACATTAACAACGTTAGCACGTATAATGCAAATGAGAAGCCTCCATGAACACAGCAGGTGGAAAAACACGTTGATCAGTCAAACGCAACAACGCCTGAGAATCAGGATTCACACAGTTCTTTATCATCAAATGCCAGTTTTTGAACCATCGTAGGAGATGGCTGCCGGACTTTAAAACCCTCATTTGTTGAAAAATTAGGTCTAAGCCGAACCGGAGTTTCAGATCTCTGCCCAGTAAATTTATTAGGCAGACGAAGGATAAAATAAACTGTTTTTTTACTGATGTGGGAAATGGATTGACTATCATCACCGTTATCTCCACTCTGAAGTGATACAAAAACTTCTCCTTTACAGTCACCCCAGCCGCTCCTATTGAGTGCATAATCTACCACTACATTTGCAATCAGGCAAATCTGCCCTTTTTACTATAGAATGTGTAGTCCCAGAATCAACCAAAAAAATGGAACATCAACACCCATGACAGCCAAAGTCAGTGTGGGACATTTCTCAAATGCTGTTTCACTGTCATATTTCAAATATGTACCCTCTTTAACCACAGGCATGTCTTCTACATTTTCCAATTTTCAAAAGCATGATGTGTGTGTATGTATTCACTTCCCTGGTTCGATGATGCTGGCAGTGGTTCTCTCTCTCCCGACCGAATTCCTTCCTTTCCCCACTCCCTCCTTCGACTACTGTCAGTTTGAAGTATTGTCTTTGTTACAGTCCGATTTATCCGATCGAAAGTTCTTTTTCTGCTTCTCGTGTGGGCATTCAGCGAACCGATGACCCATCTCTCCGCAGTTAAAACATCTGCTATTGCGGTCTCTATTGCGTAGTGCTGTAGCGACGCGTCGGCGTCGTCGACGCGTCGACTTCAAAATATCGTCGACGACATATTTCCGCGTCGACGCGTCGCTACACACACGTGGGTCACCCAAAGCAACAAGCAGTTCGCAATCGCACTTCAAACACAATGGAGACTGAAACGGCTACCACCTCCTCCTCACAGGATTGCGCACGAAGCCCCCAAACGAAAACATCTCGCCCTAGGTCTTCAAAAGCATGGGAATATTTTAAAGTTAGTCCAAAACGCAAAGATATTTATATATTTATATCTCACTGAGACTGCTGCATAGCCTAGCAGAAGCAGCAGCTAGCTGTGGTGGCTACCATTAGCAGCTAGCATTTGCTCTCCGATTTTTTACATAAAATGGAATTATGGATTATAAATTCAATCATTTTTTATACATAGACGTTAAAAACCTATGGATTAACCGATTCAGCCGCGTTTTTTCTCATTGTAATGCCATTGAACACGTCTTTTGATCAGATTGACAGCTACGGTGGTAAGACGATCTCCCTAGAAGCTCTGTGAAGGTACGTGTTGTGATGACTGTATTTGCTTCCCCTGTCGCGAGTCCGGATCACTCAGTGATGATACTATATACCTACATAATCTGTGGAGTCTCAGCTTTAATCGGATATATTGTATTTGCAGCTACGATAAGTAATAAGGGTACTTTTATCTTGAGTTCTGTGCCAATGTCCGTTAGCATTTTTCGTTCAGGGGTCATTTAGATGCTTCTTATGAGACTTGTGTTTTGTTTTGGTAAACATGGTTTGTATCGTCAGTTAGCTGAGATTATTTCCGTTAATCTGGTACAACACATTAATAGGTTCTTAAATATTAAGATCCCCTGAGACACAGTATCGTGAAAAAAAAATTGTTTACATTACGTTTTTTTTACATTACGTTTTTTATGAATTGAACAACAGAAAAATAATCGTTAGATTAGTCGACTAATCGATCAAATAATCGCCCGATTAATCGTTTTCAAAATAATCGTTTCCCCCCAGCACTACTATTGCGGTCTCTTCCTCCTCTTCGGTTCCCTCTGCCCTGGGCTTGACCTTGAGCCCAGGTGGTTGTAACAACCTGGTCAGCTGGCCCTTTTCTTTGCGAGTGCGGCGTCTCTTTTCCTCACTGGCTTTTTCTTCTGAGAGGCGTTTCTCAGCCTGCACGGCATGTCGGCGAATTTCTTCCAGCCGGGCACCGTCCATTACGCCAATGCAGGAGTTTCGCACTGATGAAGAAATAGCCGGGGATAGGCCTGTGAGGAAAGCGTTTGAGAGGTGTGTTTCCCAAACTCCCACACCGGCCTCTTGTTTGATAATGCCGCTGTTCTCAATGAACACTTTTTCTAAGCGGTGGTAATAGTCATTTACTGTTTCCTCCCGGTTCTGCCTGCATGCCCAGATTCTTGACATGTCGACTTTGGCGGGGAACTTTGTAGTTATTGCGGCCTCTGGTCCAGCCGCCTCCTCAGCAGGCAGGTGAACAGCGAGGGAAGGTGGGAAAGGAAATCCACAGTCGAGGAGAGGATCCCCCACGCCTGCAATGGAAAAAACACAGAGATGTCTGGGGTTTACATGGTTTTGGAAATCATTTATTTTCCTTCTTTTCTTCACATTCATTCCAACCTTAATATTTTCTTTAACGCCCAAGGCCAACTGCCTTCTTTCACGGCATTCTGCTTAATCCTCCCAGTATTTATTATAAACACTTTCTGTGAGTGTCCAGTTTTCTATATAAGTCTTTTACTTTAACTTTATTTGTATGTCTACTTCTTCTTGAAGAATACATTTATTCTTTAGTTTCTTGATTTTTAATTTACTCAAAAACCTCCCTTTGGAAATCCAAACATTTCCGTCCATATATGTATTCTTTAGACAGACTGTTTTCACCATATTTTACTCTCATGACGTCTACAATCGGGCCCTCAGGAGGGTGTACAAGCCCCCTACTTTGCCTGGCTCCCATGACAAAATCACCTCATTTGTTTCTCAGTACAAATCACGCAAAAACTAATCGTAACCCCACGATCTACGACGGGATAAACCCTATGTGATATTTGTTTCTCAGTACAAATCACGCAAAAACTAATCGTAACCCCACGATCTACGACGGGATAAACCCTATGTGATATTTGTTTCTCAGTACAAATCACGCAAAAACTAATCGTAAACCCACGATCTACGACGGGATAAACCCTATGTGATATTTGTTTCTCAGTACAAATCACGAAAAAACTAATCGTAAACCCACGATCTACGACGGGATAAACCCTATGTGATATTTGTTTCTCAGTACAAATCACGCAAAAACTAATCGTAAACCCACGATCTACGACGGGATAAACCCTATGTGATATTTGTTTCTCAGTACAAATCACGCAAAAACTAATCGTAAACCCACGATCTACGACGGGATAAACCCTATGTGATATTTGTTTCTCAGTACAAATCACGCAAAAACTAATCGTAAACCCACGATCTACGACGGGATAAACCCTATGTGATATTTGTTTCTCAGTACAAATCACGCCAAAAACTAATCGTAAACCCACGATCTACGACGGGATAAACCCTATCTTCGAGCAGCCCCTTTCATAAATGTCATGGAGTTTTAATTACGTTTAACTTTAAACAATTTAGACACTACATCTCACCCAGTATTGGAAAGCCTTTGAGTTCGTTGGATCTCGTGAAGTCAATTGGTTCCACCCCCGGCGCTGGTCCTCTCGTCCCATACGGTTTCTGTCGGGGTAGAGGAAGATCCGCGGATCCTGGAGCGCCCACCACCAGCGTCCGGAGGTGTTCCCAATCGAACTTGCAGAGACCCTGCTCGCAGCGCCAATTGTTATGGAAATCTAAAAACCCCAATACTGTAGAGTACAAGTCAAAGTGATCAAATCAAATAAATGGTGAATCAGACAGTTGTCTTTCTGGTGATGTTTATTCGATGACTCAAACAAACATCAGATACAATAAAAAAAATATATATATATAGACACAGGTCTCACAGAGTATAAAATATGTCTGCGCGAGTGTGCGCAGTTCAATATAGTAGCAAAGCTTATATTGAGGAAAGGGTGGGAAGGTAAGAAATCTGTCTTCACACGGTCACATTGTTATTAGACACCTGGCCTTGAGCTGTAGAAGTTCTCGTGTGACTTTGTGTGAGTCTCAACCCAGTAGCCAAAACAGCTCTGTGGCCTTGAAGTAGGATAGATAGAGGAAAACACCTTCTCAACACCTTCTCATCTAACCAAATGAGAAGCATTTGGTTAAAACATATCAGGATATAATAAAATGTCCACTACAGGGATCAATCTGATCCTAATCCTGTGTTGTCGGTTTGAACTGCCCGTTTTGAAGATTTGATCCAGATTAAAGCTTGGATTGGATTTCCTGATCTGATCAGATATCAAAGTGATCCTAATCCTGTTTTTTGGTTTTGAACTCTCCAAATCTGATCTGATCAGATAGGGATTAAAAGTTTGGAACTCCTGGGCCCTGGTGATAATAAGAAGACCTAATAACTGTTGTAATGTGGCTGTTGAAATTCAGGTCTAAATCCATCACTACACCTAGATTTCTGGCTTTATTAGTGGTTTTGTAGTCTGCTGACTGAAGCTCTGCGATTACTTTTAATCGGTCCTTCTTTGCTCCAAAAACAATGATCTCTGTTTTTTGTTTGTTCAGTTGGAGAAAGTTCTGAGTCATCCAGTCAGTGATGTGAACAATGCACTTGCTCAGTGTTCTAATCGGAGAACAGTCTCCTGGTGTGATTTTAAAATAAATCGTCGTCTGCATAGATGTGATAACTTAGATCGCTCTTTTTTAATAATTTCAGCCAGAGGTAGCATATAAATATTTAAAAGGTCCTAAAATGCAGCCTTGAAGAACCCCGCATGACATATTTGTCAAAGTTGATGTGTAGTTGCCTATTGAGACAAAGTTTTTTCTGTCCTTTAAGTAGGTACTAAACCAGTTTAGAGCTGTTCCTGAAACTCCCACCTAGTTTTCTAGACGGTCTAGCAATATGTTGTGGTCAACAGTGTCAAAGGCAGCGCTGAGATCTAATAATACTAAAACTGATATTCTGCCACTGTCTGTGTTTAAATGAATGTCATTTAAGACCTTAACAAGTGCAGTTTCAGTGCTGTGGTTAGGTCTAAAGCTCGACTGAAACACATCAAAACCGTCATTTAAAAACATGAAATGACTCAACTGTTAAAAAACAACTTTTTCAATCAATTTGCTTAAAAAGGGAAGGTTTGATATTGGCCTGTAATTATTCATTATGGTTATGTCCAAGTTGTGCTTTTTTAGGAGCGGTTTAATTATTGCAGTTTTCAGGGCCTGTGGAAATACACCTGATTGAAGAGACTTGTTTACTATGTGTAGTATATCTGAGGCCAAGCAATGAAAAACAGTTTTGAAAAAAATCCTGTCGGAATAATATCGAGGCTACAGGAGGAGGATTTCAGATGTTGAATAATGTCTTCCAGGTCTTTAGCATTTATCAGACGGAATTGTGACATGGTGTCTGAATTGGCTTTAGGTGAACACAGGGACAAAACATTGGCTGTACCTGATGCAGAGGCACTGACTGCCTGTCTAATTTGCATGATTTTGTCAGTGAAGAAGGAGGCAAAGTCATTGCACGCCCTGGTGGATAGAAATTCTGAAGCTACCGACACTGGGGGGTTAGTTAGTCTGTCGACGGTAGCAAATAAGGCACGTGAGTTGTTTTTATTTTTGGTAATGATGTCAGAAAAGAAAGACTGTCGTGCCTTTTTTATTTCCTGATTATAGACGCAGAGTTTCTCTTTATATATTTCGAAGTAAACTTGGAGATTTGTTTTTCTCCACCTGCGTTCAGCTTTTCTGCACTTAGTTTTTGCTGTTCTCACAGTCATGGCTTTTCTCCATGGAGATTTTTTCTTGCTAGATACTTCCTTTGTTTTAATGGGAGCAATGGCATCCATGACATTTGTTATTTTAGAATTAAAATGATCAACTAGCTCATTTACTGAGAAGTTAGCATGGGCAATTGAGGGAGTACAAATCTGGGCAAACATTTCCTCTGTATTTTCAGTTAAGTGACGTCTAGTGGTTGCCTCTTAATACAATGTTGTTTCATCTTGCTTTGCAAGGGCACATTTTTTCAGAGTTTCTGTTGATTTTATGTTTACAAAACAAGTGAAAAAAAAGAAAAAAAAGATTCAAGCAGAATTGGTTTGTTGTTGTAATATTAATTTTGGCCACAAGAGGCGGAAATGCACGGCTGCCCCACACTGAACACGTTTCAGTTTTTTCAGTGTGTTTTCTTAAAGGGACTTCTATTTGTTATCATATCATAATGCATGGAGTAATTGAAAGAAAACATGTATGTTTTTCGACCTATTTGGAACATGAGGTAGTCTTGTACTTCTGCCTCTAGTGGTCGAAATTAGTATTTCATCAACCACAGACACATACTTGCATATCTGGGATCAGATGCCATAATACATAAATATATTCATCTGTCATTTCATTACAACTTCTTATTCTTCTCTCCATGTACCCTCTCTGCTGCTCCTCCCCACCTCGCTCCACAGTCAGAAGTTGAGCTTCAAGGAGCGGGTGAGGCTGGCCAGCCCCCGAGGTCAGAGCATCAAGAACAGGCAGACGGCCTCAGTGAACGACCGGCGCTCTCCGGGGGCTGACGCCGGGGCGGAGGGCTCGAGCCCCGCCAAGGTGCAGAAGAGCTGGAGCTTCAACGACCGCACGCGCTTCAGACCCTCGCTGCGCCTGAAGAGCCAGTCCCGCTCCACCACTGACGGTGAGGGGGCCCACGTTCCACCTCCACACAATGTTGAGCTTAGCCTGGATCACTTAGGCAGGAGTGAGGAAAACACTCAGAAACTTTACTTAAGTACAATTTGAAATAAAATAATCTATTACAAGTAAAAGTCCTGAATTCAAATGTCACTTAAGTAAAAGTACTGAAGTGCAATCAGATACATTAGTATAAGTACTCCTTACACAGAATGGCTTTTTGACAGTATTATATTATTAACTATACTATAATATGGAATAATAAATAAACTATATACTATACTACCCTAAACTAGGCATATTATAAAACACTATATATTCTACTATACTAAACTATACTAAACTTCCCTACACTACACAATACTATATTACACTATACTATTCTGTTTTAATCACTTACAAATACATGCAAGAGCGTTTCAATGTTGCAGTGTGTTAATGTGGAAATATTTGAGATACTTCTTAAAATACTGAGTTGAATAGTAGAACAGTACTGCATCATAGAGGAGTACAAAGTTAAATGTTGAAGATGAAGTTGAAGTATAAATTTGCAATAAATGGAAAAACTCAATAAAGTACACAGTATTGAGCAAACGCACCGTTACATTCAACCACTGTATTAAGATACTTAGTTGGGTTGCAATTTGTACAAAAAATTCAAGGTACAATTGATGTGTTTCCCTCAATATAGTACACAAAGTACTACCATTCAATAGATGAGAATGTGTTTTCTGATGCAGTTGAATAGCAAAAAAGACCAAAGATAATAATATGCCCTAATAATAGTTTTGTTATTTAAAAAGGTGTCCATTCACTAGATATATAAAAGTATGATACCTTAGAAAATGTTATTTTTTATTATCTCCTTTGTTTTCCAGCGATACAAAAGATCAGTTAGTCCATCCTAACCTTCGCCCTACATGGACTATTTAAATCGTCCGTGGCAATAATTGGAATACATAAAAATGAATTTCATTGGTTATTCACAAATGATATTGTATTATTATTGTCAGTAATAGCTATCAGAAAACCGGGTTAAAACTATGGTTTTAAATAATCTATAACCAACTGTGAGGTTGCCCACAGTTCAAATGTTAGTTTTTATATAGAGTCTATGGCTTTAGGATCTTTTTTAAAAGATCGGACAGAGCCAAGTGTTCGGTGTTTCCAGTCTTTATGCTAAGCTAACCATTTTTGGCTACACATTTAACAAACAGGATAACGATGTTCTCATCAAACTCCAAGGAAGAAAAGATATTGAGGTTTGTCAAACTGTTCCTCTAACGGTACGTCCACACGGCGGCGTGCGTTGAAGTTTGCAGGTGGGCGTGTCTGAAACTCGACCAACAACCAATCACATGAATCTCCCGCCCCGGACACACAAACCCCCGGTTTGATTGGCTAGAGCTTGTACTGGCATATGATTCGATTGGCTGACGCTTCCATCGAAGCTTCAAAAGTTGAACATTGCTCAACTTTTGCAGTGAGCAACGCGTAGCGACGCTCCCACAATGCAGTTCGGCGAAGCGTGACGTCACCCCATTCAAAGTGAACCGGCAGAAGCGTTGAAGCTTCAACGCACGCTGCCGTGTGGACGGGCCGAAAGTCTCAGACAATTTAACCCCCAAGTGTCACTCCATGTATTTTATTGAGGTCTATTGGCCGACCATCCAACCCACCAGAACTGCTTTAGCCCGCTAATTCAGCCGTTTAGAGCAGGGGTTCCCAACCTTTTTCCCGAGAGCCCCCCCAAATGACTCCTGTTGGAAGTTGCGCCCCCCCCCACACACACACACACGGGGGGGGGGGGGGGGGACAACAGACAAGGCAACAGCGGTAATTAAAGTTTAAATGTCTCAAAATGCTACAACTACTGTCACAAACTGGATGAATGTGAAGTATTTTGTTAAAGGAGGATGAAAGCGTAATTAAGGAGCACTATTGGAGTGACTTTGATGGTTATTGGACGCAGGATTAATTCACTTGGATGCCCGCTGTATGAAGAAAATAAAGGACTTTATTAGCTACTAACTTGAATTTTTATTAAAATTAATGAATCAATTATTTGTAATACTTTATTGTAATGTATACAATCATTTATTGTGTAACAATGTTTAAAAAAAAGAAAAGTCTTAAATCATCTGAGGCCTGGCGTACCCCCTGCGATGTTTGGCGCCCCCCAGGTTGGGAACCACTGGTTTAGAGGATGCTAATGGGTGTTGGTAGTGAAGACCTTTGGCTAGCAGTGGCAAGCCCTCCTGGGTCCCAGCCAGTTGGTGTTTGTGGTGGGTGGATAGACGGACTGATGGAAGGGGGGGGGGTGTGGAGCTCCAGAGCCTCACCGCTGGAGAGGAGACCAAAACCAAGCCTGCTCATTCACTGTCACTGAGACCAGAAGGATCAGGACATTTCCTTTCACTAGGAAGGACAATAGGAGTCATCTTGGAAGCTATTTCTATGACACCCATGTCTTTAATGTATCATAATAAGTAAACATATTATACATATACATATATTAATCATATTTACAATAAACATTATGCTTTGGAACAGTTATCGGAACACATTAAAAATCATGTTATAGTGTCTAAATAATTACAAATAGTTACAAGGTCATATTACCTCAAAAGTGCTGATCACTGTTATATTGCATTAAGAAAAAGTGAAGAAATGTAATTAAATCAATGAGAGAACACAAAACATTGTTAAATTCATTTTCACTTTATTAAAAGCCAACTGTGACCACTGTAATGAACATATAATCACATTATATCTGCACTGTGGAATGTATATATATACAACAACAACTTTGAGAATAATACTACACTATGATTCTTGCATAAAAAAACATTGGTGAGACATTTTGAAGTAATATGCTGAACTTGTAATTTATTAGGAATTTGTTTGTTGTAATGTGGCAAATAAAGACATACTATAGCACTTTGAAACATTTTTTTTTTAAAGTCATAGTATGCTATGTCGAAATTATGAAAAAAATAATAGTATATTATGTCAAATACTGTGGAAGAAAGTGATTTTATAGTGTCGAAAATATCAGTGAAAGATTCCTAGTTTTGTTTGTCGAAAATGTCATAAAAAAGTCATAGTACAGTACGTTGAATTTATCAAAAAATAAAATAAAAAATTGTAAAAAATAGTTTCAAGAAACTCATATTATAGTATGTCAGAGATTATGAAAAAGTTGCAGTATAATATGCAAAATAAAAAAAATCATACGAAAAACATTTTTAAAAAGTAATAGTATGATATGTCAAAGTCCTTTAAAAATACAGTCATAGTATACTGTAGTAGGCCTATGTCGAAAAATATGACTACATTTATAGTATAGCGTATGTCGAAAACATTAAAAGCTCATAATATAATATGTCAAATTCATTAAAAAAATCTCTAATATAGCACGTGGAATACATCATCAAAAAAGTCACAGTGTAGTGTGGCGTTAATGTAATCAAAAACAATCTGAAGGTGACCAACGTCTGTAGTCAACCTAGGCTTTGGACACATGCGCCCATTTAAAACGTAGTTTGTAAATAAGTCAGCGATATTAACAGCCCTCCTCTCCTTGTGGTCCTCTCTCTGAGCAGCAGACTCCAGCATGGCGGGGGAGGAGGGCTACGATGAGAGAGGCTGTCACTGTGAGATCTCAGTGGAGGACCTGCTGCCCCCCGTCAAGGCCGTCATCAGAGCCGTCAGGTGGGTCACATGCATGATAATAGTATTAAAGTATTATTCGATGCTTATAGACCCAGGCAAAAACATATTTAAACCCTAATCTCAGAGGTTATCTGAAAAGTGTAATTGGAGCTGCATTATTTTTAAAGTCCGTTGAATCCTCTTGGATGTTTGCCTTGATGCTCCACAGCTTTTGTATTGATACACGCACATGCACACTGCTCAAATAAAAAGCCACAACCTCACTGGATGTTTTGCTATACTGTTCAACGTAGAGTTTGTTCAGGTGTTCTGACTCTTTGCATTGCACACTTTGCGACAAATGAAGGTGTTTTTATTAGCCACAGTCTACAGGAGGTCACAGGTCTGTATCACAGCCCCCCCTTGTGGCTGATGTGTGAACACTGTTCTTACAGGATAATGAAGTTCCATGTCGCCAAGAAGAAGTTTAAGGAGACGCTGCGGCCGTACGATGTGAAGGATGTGATCGAGCAGTACTCTGCCGGGCACCTGGACATGCTGTGTCGCATCAAGAGCTTGCAGACCAGGTACAGACCCTCAAATAAAGACAATAGTTAAATAAGATTAAAGTTGCATTTATAAAAAAGACTTAAGTGTCTTATGTAAGACACGTTAATATGTTCAACACAGCTGGTACATGTGGAGCTCATTTTAATTAGTAAACTGCTGCCACATATTTTAGCCTATATGATATATCATAGTTTGTTTATTTATTTTATGTATTAGTAACTATCAACTTAAGCTGTCAGATGAATGTAGTGGAGTAAAAAGTTCAATATTGGCTTCTGAAATGTAAAGGAGTAAAAGTATAAAGTAGCATATGGTGGAAATACTCAAGTGAAGTACAGTTCAGACTAAACTCTCCACCACTGTGTGTGTCTTAGTGTGTTGTGTTTATTAATGTGATATATTGTATGTGTGTGTGTAAATCTGCGTATGTGTGTTCCCTTCCCTCGCAGGCTTGACATGATAGTAGGCCCCCAGCCCCTGAGCAGCCGAGCCAAGGCCTTTTCCACCCCCTCCCTGCCCGTCTATTACAGCCAGGGCAGGAAGAACTCCACCCAGGGGTCAGCTTCCCCCCCTCTTCCCCACCCTCACATTCACATTGCTTCAGTTCACTTCTCATTCTTTTAATTGAAAGAATTGATCTGAAGTCAATTGAAACTTCTTCACACGCACGGCTCTTTTCTTTTGCCTTGGATATGAGGTCATCCACTAACAAAACTCAACAAAAATGATGTGGTCCTAGTGTCGGTTTGCAACCCACACATACTGTAACACACAAACACATCTTCTTTAAAACATATCCATTCATTAGCTGACGCTTATATCCAAACTCACGTACATACATTTGAATACCGTAGAACTACAGGAGACTACCTTGCACAGGGTCCCTGTGATTGGTAGACAGCCCATTGACCCTCTCAACATCTAAAGCAGGGGTGTCAAACTCAAGGCCCGGGGGCCAAATCCGGCCTGCGACTTCATTTCATGTGGCCCCACAAGAGCTTGCAAAGAATATAATATGTTTATTATACGGTTACATGCCGCTTTACAGAAGCACATTGCCCATAAACTACATGTCCCACAATGCATCTCAAATTAGACTTTTTTCGGAATTTGACTTTTTTTCAAAATGTTTTTTTTTTCTCCAGAATGTGGCTTTTCTTTTAAAATCATTTTGTGACATGCACACTGAAGACACTTGCAATTGTTTTCCCTGGACCTCTGCTTTCAGACGTAGTTAATTATGAAGTTATTACCCTATCCGATAATAATCCAATGCAGAAGCAATGATGTAATATAATACATTATTTTATATATTACATATTTATATAGTTATTCTTATATATAAGAGTTGAAATTGAGTTTGACACCCCTGATTCTAAAGGAAACCCTACCTGCCCCTGCTGCAGTAATACTGCCCCCTACTGCTGGGGACTCAAACTGCTGCATGCGTTCAGATTCTGACCACAACTAGAGAACCGACTGAGAAACTATCGACATGTCTTAGACTAAATCCTCTTGAATGAATATCTAAGCGTAAATATAAGTGTGTTTACAAACTCACTTGTGCAGCATAATCCACCTCTATTCTCTTCCTAAACACATGTATTTGAACCTTACTATTTAAAAAAAATTGACATTTGCACAAGGCGCTCCTCGTCTGTGCTTGGATTGAAGAGTGAAGTTTTCTAACACATCTCACAGTCCTTCAAGGACTTCTGTTCAGTTGTCATGGTGATCGCTCAGTTGTCATCACATTGTAGCGTAGGTCTTATCCCTGAACGAATAAATTAAACTTTTTAGACACACAGAAACAGAGGGATAGCCCGGTGACCTAGTTACTGAATTTTACAAAAGAAAAATAATACTCAATCAATTCACTTTCAACATAAAATGTCTGTATTTTTTTTTAAATTCCAAATAATAAATCAGTACATCAAACAAACAAACTCATGTCACAGACCATTTACCAGATAAACTTAACTCCAATACACACAAACAAATAAGTCAAGTTAACTCACAAAACATCAATACATCCTGGGGATTGACTGTGAGTGAGTGTGGGGGAGGGGAGAAGTCTTTTGTCCTTTGGCACTCAGTTTAGGAGTGTATTTCAGGGGATAAGGATGTGTGAAAGTAAAGTTGTAAAGTTCAGCTTTTCCAGTCCAGTGTGTGTGTGTGTGTGTGTGTGTGTGTGTGTGTGTGTGTGTGTGTGTGTGTGTGTGGTGCTAGAGGAGGAGAAATGATATTGGTGTAGTGAGAACCACTTATCTGAGGGTGACAGGCCAGAATAGCTCACTGGATTGCAGGGTTAGCTTGGAAGGGGAGAGTTGAATGTTTCCCCAACAGCTCCTGGGTTCAGTGGCAACAACTCCCAAAAAATAGCCTGATTCAGCTGATGATCAAGAATCCACTTTTTCCTTGTTCGCTTCCGACTTCCTCTTGCTTCTTTCGAATGACATGCCGTCCTCCTTTTAACAGCACACAGGTGCCAATCATTCTCTTGATTGTTTCCTCCAGCTTCTCTCAGGGGTGCTTGATTAGCCACTCCCCTTTTTCTCAGGGAATCTGTAGGTGTGTTTACTTTCTCCCTGTCCTGCTACAACATGACCACATGTGGGGTGGAGATGTTATAATGTCAATGTCCCCATCTCCTATACTAATCACAACAGTAGGGGATAAAAGCATTTACAAATGTGCATATACCTAAGCATAAGATACAAATGTGTGTTAAAGTAACATGGAAATAAGTTTTGGCTAATCACAAATATTTGATTGACCATTTTTATAAATGTGTTACATAAGACAATAACAAGTGGAAAACACACTTTCCAGAAAGCACACTCGATATGACGATGGAAGATCTTCTCAAAGTCTTAATGGTTTATTTTTCCAATTTGTTGGTGGGTTATGATTGCATGACTTTGCCTTGGCTTATCCCTGCCCTCTGTTGAATGTAACCCTTTTCATTAACACAGGGACTTGTATTTGTTGGAAAATAAAATGTGCTCATGGTAATCTATTATACTGTTGCCGTTTTAACCTTTCCTCTTCTCTGTGGGCTGCCTGGTGGATTTCTACTTCTACTTTTCTTTCTGTTATAAATATCTAGTGAGTTAGCATGTGTTCATGTGTGTTTGTGTGTGTGCATTTGTTTGTGTCTTCCAGAGTTGATCAGATTCTGGGGAAGGGTCAGATCCCTCTGGATAAGAAGATTCGGGAGAAGCTGCTGTCTGATGGAGATATTCTGGAGGACATGAGCATGCTGGGTCGAGTCTGTAAAGTGGAGCGGCAGGTCTGTGTTCTTTAAGTTGGTGTATCAAATAACTGTATAGCTGTAGGTAATGACCAGTGAACTGAGCAGCATGCACAAATACATGACAAGCAGCCTTCTAATGTTCTGCTGCATCCGACACGAGTCTGCAAAGTGAAAGTGAACTCCTGGATCAGACATTTGTACTTTCAGTGAAACATTAGCCTAGCTTAGCAGAAAGGCGTGCTCTGTGAAAACATACATAGGCCTACGCCTGACGACAGCTTTTAACATTAGAATCGCCAACGGGTCAATTTTACCCGCAGACGTTTTTTTGAATGTAGCCTATGTAATTTTTTTTCAATAAAATATTCAAGTCCCCCAGTCCATGACTTTTCCTGAAAGTGTGTTATGTAGCACCCTCTGTTGTTAAAAATAAAATGGCAAATAAAGCCATTTATAGGTGCAGAAACATGACGTCTTGCTATAGCAACGTCTTTTGTCTACTGCGGTTCCTTAGAGAGAGAGAGAAAGATAGATAGATCGAGAGATAGAGAGAGATATACAGATAGATAGTTATAGACAGAGAGATGTGTACCTAAACAAAACACAAGTCTAACACCAAGCGTTTAAATCAGCACTGGTAGCGATATTTTATACTTCATGCTATCTGCACAAACGATATGATATGAAAAGCTGAGAGTCCACAGACTCACCGGTTAATAACAAGTAAGACATGTTACAGCAACATACATGGTGACATCACAGTTGCATCTATACAACAGGAGTGGTCTGTTTTTCAGCAGGGAACCTTCTGGCCCGGATTAGAAAACGACCACAGAACAACTTTGTGGAAGGGTATAGCCTTGGCGAAGGAATACCCGGTCCATGGGAGGAACCCCTTACAATGGGGAGAGGATCCAAAACTACTGGGCCGACAATTCAGTTTTTACTTTAGCTAACTATGCAGGATAGACCATGGCCTTGGCGAGGTCTGCACTAGACCGTACCATTCTACCATTTGTGTAGAAATAGTATGGACCTCCGCCTAAAACAAGTATGTAAATCCTAACTTCCTTTCCTTCCTTACCAGGTGACATCGATTGAGTCGAAGCTGGACTCCCTGCTGGACATTTACCGACAGGTTCTGCGTAAAGGCTCGTCCTCCGCCCTCACGCTCTCCTCCCTGCCGCTGTTCGAGCTGGAACAGACCTCTGACTACCACTCCTCTGTCTTCAGCAAGGACCTCTCCAGCTCCCCCCAGGTCAGCGGAGCCCCTCCCTCCATCCGCTCCTCCACCACCTCCCACCTCTCCCAGGGAGGCCTCCACCTCATCCTGGCCCCGCCCAACGAGCTCAGCCTCAACGCCTCCTCCTCCTCCACCGGCCTGGCCTCCTCCTCCTTCAGCCCGTCTCCGCTGCCCCATCCCCACTATCACCGCCATCGCCACCATCATTACCCCCGGCACCATCCCACCCAGGTCACTACGCCCGAGAGTGGCACTGACGAGGCTGCGGGGAGCTCTCCACCCATCCTCACCCCAAATAGTGTCAGCAGTGGAATTGGAGACGGAGGGTTTCCTCTTCTTACTAGGCTTCCACCGCCCCCTCCCAGCCGGAGTGGGGGCCCGAGCCACCTGCCACGAGCCCCTTCCACAGAAGTGTCCCCTGACATTGAGGACTTTTGTGGAGGTTTAGGGATGCAGATCGAGGATAGTGGTGGTAGGGAGAGCCCCGGGCGGGGGCTGGGCAGATTGGGGCAGAAGCTACAGGGCAGCAACGGGCGGTTGGATCTGAAGGAGGAGGGGTCCTGGAGGAGGCACATGAGTCTGGAGCTGCAGCCCCTGGCCCCCCCGGCCCCCGGCTGCTGCTCCGGGCCCAGCCAGGTGACCCCAGGCCTGGGCAAGTCCCTGTCTGTTCAGGACCTGATGCAGGCGGCCCCAGGAACCCTCCAGGACCCCCTACTCAGCCACAGCCTCTCGTCTCCAAGCCCCAGTACGAGCAGTGACTCTCCCATCGGCTTCAACATCAAAGACCCCGGAGGAAGGGGGGGTGTAAGCAGGAGTGGTGGAGGAGGATGGGGGGAGGAGGACCTCTTCATCAGCGACAGGGACCTGGATGTCCAGGGATTTGACTTCCTGTCACTGGGGACCAATGAGGCCCAAACCTACTCGTCGGAGCTCCTGAGGACAGACAGCAGAGGGGGGGCCGGACCCCGGGGCCCGGCCAGCGCTCACACCTCCCCTCCCTCTGCTGCCAACACCGAATTGCAAAACACGCCACATGTGCGGCTAAAATAAACTTGCCTCCATGCTCAGAAGGCACACACACATGTCACCTCACAGAGACGGTTTTTATCTTTTTGGGAGGGGGGGGGGGCGTTTGTTGTTAGTTATCATGTGGATCCATTTGATAAGAATCACAGTATTTTCATACAGACTGATCATAAATCATTGCATGAGTTTTATAGCGTGAATCTGAAAAAAAGATGAAGACCAGGAAACAGGAATCTGAGAGCAACTGAGAGGTGATTGGTTGATATGTGACCTTGGGACGGAGCTTGAGCGCAGCAGGATTTCAGTCAGACGGACTGAGGCTAGCAAGGTGCATTTGACACTTTAAGTAAGAAGGCATGGACAACATGAAGTTATGGAAAACAACTTTTGTACACAAATTGAGAAAAGAAAGGGACTGAATACTCAAATGTGCCCACACAATCACATGAAGGCATCCAAACTAAAGTGAATGTTACCTCACCTTTAAAAACGTTTTAATCTCGGGTCTTGTATTTTATTCCCTTAATACTTAATTCTGTCCCTTTTAGAAAAAACTAGGGCCGGGACTTTAACGCGTTAATTAAGATTAATTAATTACACAAAAATTAACGCGTTAAAAAAATTAACGCATTTTAATCGCACTTATTTTTGCACCGCGGAACGTTTCTCACTGGATGAGTTTCAGGCGTACCGATTATACTGGAGCACCAACTAACGTTCATGACTTCAGACAACAACAAACCACAGTGAACAACAGTGGGAAATGTTGTTTTAAAAAACGGACGGATGGAAGCGTCGATAAGAGCACGGTTGTGTGCAAATTATGCAAAAAGGAATTCGCATATCACCGCAGCACATCAAGCCTCAAGTATCACCTCAATGCAAAAACATATAGCAGCTAGCGTGGAAGCTAGCGTGGACGTTAGCCTCTTTTATCGCGTTCACACCAAAAAGAGCCGGTACTAAAATTAGTTCATGAGAACCTTTTTACCCCCACGAAAGTCCCTGCTAGAGAGCAGAGAGCTGCTAGAGAGCAGGGACTTTCGTACGGCTCTCTTGTGAGAAAAGAGATATATTTTATTATCCTCGCATTAGCATTATTAGCATTAGCCCAGCGCAGAAACGCAGAGAGACTAACTTATGGCAACACAAAATAAAACATGGGAGCGGTGGAGATGAGGAGGTGTCGGCGTTCTGGCGATTTACTCGGAAGGCTGCTGGGACTCCCAGCAGCTTCTACTGAAGCCAGTCCCCAACTCCGGGGACTTCCGGCCGGGGACTTTGGGCGGCAGTATACGCCGTGAAGTGGTTTGCGGCCTGCCAGTAAACCCAAAGCAGAAGAAGAAGAAGTGACGTCAGCGGCTTAATTTGTTCTCATGAACTAAGTTCTCATGAACCTTTGTGGGAAAAGTACTGCGGTGTGAATGCGCCTAATGGTATACTAAAATCCATGTGAAAAAAATTGCTTCTCACTGTTCTCAGGTCAAATATTTATATGCGATTAAAAATGCGATTAATTTCGATTAATTAATTACAAAGCCTCTAATTAATTAGATTAATTTTTTTAATCGAGTCCCGGCCCTAGAAAAAACAGATTGAAGTTCATTCATATGAATTACTGTCCTTAAAAGCCCACACCCAAGGACCATCAGTGTACTTTTTGTATTTGAAACCATAAGATAAAATGACCTTAGCATTCACCAACCAGTAAAGTTGCATTCGACATGTCTGTCCAAAACGTCATCACTTCACCTCAAAACACAATATTATCCTATCACACATTTATATAAAGTTATCATAATTAACATTTCAATTGTTGACCAAAAACGTGTCTTGTGAGGTCACAGTGACCTTTGATCTTGTAACCAACATCTCATCAGATCACTCTTGAGTCCGAGTGGATGTTAATGCCAAATGAAGAAGAAATGGGACAATAAAACCCTAACAAAGCCACTCACTGGCATCATAACAATAATGTAATTGTACCAGTAATGACTTGAAGCAAGTTCAGTCAAGCAAGTTTAAAACGTTTGGAAACTGAGTTGCATCATACTATCTACAACTGCATCAGACGTCCACAACATTTCTGAATCACAGCATGTCATTTGTAGTGAATAGGCTCAAATGTGCCAAAACACCTGACAGGTGTAACTGACAAACACATGTTGTTAGTTATGAGTACAAGAGAAGAGAGAAAGGCCAGTGTTGCTCCAGCCAAATATTTGGAATTCATTTTTGCGACCATGTTCAAAGCATGCACACGCATGTACACAGAACCTGTGAACGCACACAGCCAACATTCAGATCAATCCTGCACGCCGAGTTGGTTTTCTGGCTGATGGATTGAAATATTTTGAATGTCATTTTTTGTTTTGATGTTTTGTCAGAAAATGTGTTTAAGTAATAGCACTTAGTTTTAGTTTGTAAACAGATACACTAAAACAAATGTACCTTTGTATTGCATATGGCTTTTTCCACCTTGTACAGTACATGAAAGGAAGATATCTTATTTAAAAAGGCCCTATTATCTCGAAAGCTGTTGACCAATCACAACAGAGCTGGCCAGCTAACCAATCAGAGCAGACTGGGCTCTGGTTTCAGACAGAGGGTGAAAGGAGGTGCTGCAGCACAGGCAGGATGAGAAGAATAAAGAGCTTTTGAATATGAAAGTATGGAGACATGTCCCAGTAGAGACAACACATATGAATATGAACCAGAACATTTGCAGAATAGGGCCCCTTTAAATCATGTTTTCTTTCATACAGTAATGTGGGATTCTTTTTGTTTCCTTGAAATGGACTCGGTTCAGAATGCATTCCTGTTGCATGGTACAGAATCAGGTTTATTATTATAACGCCACAAGCTGCAGGTTAACCCCCAAAGCCAGTGGTGAACACTCACTCCGAGCTATCAGTACCTCATTCAAGACCCACATCCAAGAACAGAAAGTATGTGAAGGAGTTTGGGGTCAGTTTGCTTTCAAGAGATTTTCTTTTCTTTGAGATATTTAAATATATTTTGCATGAAGTGGTTGCCATATCCAGACCTGTATGTAAGTGATAATGAATGCCATGTCATTAAGACATATCACTATTTATGGTTTGAGCTGATTGCATCAGAAGTACAGACCTTGAAATGTGCAGCACATACAGTTTAATGGTGCTTTGCTATTTTGGTACATATTCATCTCCATATTTACAACTTTTTTAAAGTGCATTAGGTTCCTCCGAACAGAAATGGTTGCTTTTCTTTTTAATGTTCTAACTTACATTTTAAGTTTTATTCAGACATAATTTTGCTACTGGGCATACAACAGTGTCTAGTGTCTTTTAATTTATTTAAATGATATGCACTCGTAATAATCTCAGTTAGATTTATGAAGCCTGTAATGTAAAAGAAATGCAAGTGAACTTTTATTCTCATTCATCAATAAAGGAAATTCTATGAAGCGGTTGTTTTGTTGCTTTATTTTCTGAAACAGGGAGGCTCTTCAGTGACTCGGTTCTGATGGAGCAAAGATAACATGGCCATAGACATTCGGTTTAAACCTCTTCACTTTTATGAACATGTGCTCACAAATAACATTGAACTAAACAGTATATGTAACAAAGACTATACTGCAAGAGAGCTTCGGCCCACAGAGAAAGAAACACGTAAGCAGCTAACCCTAAACTAGGGAGCATTTCTCTTTCAGAGCATTATGTCACAATCAGAAACAGGTTTATTACCAGGTAGGTTTTACACCTACGAGGAATTTGACTTGGTGTCGTGGTGCATAAAAACAGGAATTAAAAACACAGGTAGAGGACTAGAAAAATATTAAAAATATAACAGTACAGTACATATAACGGCAGCGGTTCCCAACCTTGTTCCCGAGAGCCCCCCCAAATGACTCCTGTTGGAAGTTGCGAATCTTGCCATTTCACAGAAAATCCTACCTGATGTTTGTTAGCAATCGTCTGAGTTCATCTATTATATTAAATATATTATTGCAAAACTATTTATCCACATAAAATACATTCATACCCATACATGCCGACCTTTCCAAATCCAAAAGAGGTAGGTTTGCGCTCGGCAAATGTGCACGCCCAAATGAGGTAATCAGAAGAAATGGAACCCCAGTAATTACATGTATAAACCATGTATTTAACATATATTGCATCATTTTATGCATTTTTCAGAAAAAGTGGTAGTTTGGTAAACAGTGACATCAACGACATGTTTGGTCTGTAAAATGCCCGAAAAGTAAAAGAATGGGAGATAAATATCCCAAAGTCTCCACATTTTATTATATTTGTAATGTGTTTCTAGTCCTCTTTCAGTTGAGACAGTGTAGATGAAGGATGTGTCAGGATGTAGAACTCTTGTCTGAACATTGGATAAAGCCAGGTTCATATTCTTGTTTCATGTTGTTGACATATTAGAGTCAAAGGTTTGGACAGAGCGAAATATCTTTGTGTTGCGCCACAAATCAGAAAATACTGCATTAAAAAAAGTAATTTCCTGCATTTTGCTACTGATAAAGTGTGATATAAATAATGTACAGGCTTTCAGATTGATGTAGTTCACTAAACAGAGACATTAACGACATGTTTGGTGTTGAAAATGTCAGAAAAAGTGAAAGAATGGGAGATAAATATCCCCAAATCTCAAAATTGTATTATATTTTGTGTGTGTGGTCCTCTTTCAGTTGAGACACTGTAGGTGAAGGATGCTTCAGGAAAAGACCAAACACTGGATGTCTTTCAGTCACCAACATGTGTTTTCGAGACATTGATATTTACGGGGAAACCCTGCAGGACTCAAATGCCTCGTCTCTGTTCCCTCACTCATTTGGGAGTGATTACCCATCAGCCCCGGGGGTGCAGAGGAAAGGCAGCATTACCCCCGGTCTGCACGTTGTTTCTCTTTCAGAAACACAGAGGACTGTTTGTATGATGGGATCACAGACACGCTGCAAACGGTGTCCGCCAAAAGTCGAGTCCAGTGTCTATGTAGTGTCATTTTTATTCGCTATAGTTTGGGAAGAATTTAGATTGAAATGAGACATGAACACTGGGGGCTTGAATGTGTGATGAGAGAAGAACATAAAGTAAAAAGGTTTGGAAAAGCAGCAGAACATTTGAACTGCAAACTTCTGAACTAACTTGATGGTGAATGATCTGTCGCCATGGCAACGGCATTTGATGACACTCCATAATACGGTTAGATGCGTTGATGGCTGCATCGTTACCAAACCTGTGAAGTTTTGGGCTGTTTGGAGCATTTTCACTGAAGTTATGAGAAAACCGTGTTTCATGGCGAGCATTGTGTTGCCATGGCAACGGCATTTGAAGAAAACCCCATAATTGACTGAGGGCTGGACCGGTGATATACAAGCGAAGTTTGGGGGACGATCGGACCGTGTCCATTGGACTTACAGCAAAATCGTGCTTCATGGCGAGTGGTCTGTCGCCATGGCAACAGCATTTGATGACACCCCATAATACGCTTAGATGCATTGATGGCTGCATCGTTACCAAACCTGTCAATGTGACATCGTGTTCCATGACACAGGTGTTTATATTTGAGCTAACGACGACAGCTGTGTCTCACCAATAATGTATAAAATAGGTGGAACATGTTGAAGTCTCCATCAGACAGAAAATAGGCTCTCTGTTAAAGTCCAGTGACCACGTCGTTAGCTCAAACACAACACCTGTGTGTTACGACATCATCGTGTTCCATTACACAGGTGTTTATAGTTGAACTAACGAGGTGTGCAGAGATCACAGGTTTCCATTGTTCTGAATGACAGATATACCTCTTACATGTGAACGTTTTGTGGAAGAACCGTAACAGATATCTGGGAAATTTCAAAACGTGAAGCATGTCAAGGAAGTTGAGTATCTGAAGTGTAATTTTTGTGTACTTTCGGGTTAATAATGTGGCCTTTTTGGCAGTTTAACTAAAGGTGTGCGGCTGCTAACATGAGGAAATATCAGCCTGAAATTACAATGGGCTTCAATGGAGGAATGTTGAACGTTTTTGTCACTTAATGCCCTCAAGAGGCATTTTGTTGAATTATTTTTTGCTTAATTATTTGTCATTTTTCAAGCTACGAGATGTTTTCCTACGTTTGTCAAGAACAATTATGTCTCAGGAATGTAGGGTTTGGGAATTATGGCAGTTTAAAAAAAAAAATAAGGCAAATTTCAAACTGTCCTCCACTCTAACTCTGACATCACGCACTCTGCCTTAACGAGCAGCGCAATGTTAAAGTTAAAATGTTAAACATTTGATGAATTATGGGCTATATCTCGGGAATTATGAAAGTTATGAATGATAGAAGT
Source organism: Gymnodraco acuticeps (assembly GCF_902827175.1). NCBI lineage: Eukaryota > Metazoa > Chordata > Actinopteri > Perciformes > Bathydraconidae > Gymnodraco > Gymnodraco acuticeps. The sequence goes on from NW_022990449.1 coordinate 248,608, forward strand.
AATAGCCATCGATTCCCGACCGAGCTGAACGTTTGAATGGAGTTTCTGCCATGTGGAATGTGGGAGAAGAAGAGGGCCAAAATAACTGGCGGAATAATAAAGAATTTCGTGCGTAGAAGAACATTAGTGGACGTAAGGAACAAAAACAGTTATCTTGGACCGTAAATTACGAGATATAAAATGAAAAGATCTGTTTATCTTTTCATACATAACCATGCTCAGAAGCCTGACACCAGCTGATCTCATGGTCATAGTGCAGCACTCTATACTTTACCTTATTGCACTAAGACATGTTACACAGCCCTGAAATAACCAGCGCTGCAACATTCTTGCTAGAAAGCTGACAAAGTGTGTTGTGTTTCATCGGAGAGTTAGCCATAGCCTACCTTTCATTCAGCGGTGCGTTCACAGTGACTACACAGAGCTGCATCCTACTGTAATACTGGGGTCATGTACTGACAACAAGTGGCCACTAGGTGGAGCGCTGCTCCAACATAAATATCCAGCAGTGGACAAAAGTACTTTGTTCTGTCAGAGATAACGTTTTATTTTGATCAGTGCACAAGATTTAACTGAATAGTGCATAACAAGAATACTGGAGGCACATATGTGATGGGATACATCACATATATTATCATCTTACATTCATTGCTGTCTCAACCTAAGAAAATATATATAGTTTAGAATGTGAAGGGCAGCTTAGAAAAAAAAGACGTTCTCCAAACAAAATAGTAATAAATAAGTCAAATATTCTTTACACTCTCATTTTTGTGTAACGTAAAAAATATATTTTTTAAACATTTCCCTCTCATTTTTGGTAAATCATATTTTGTGAAAATATTCTTCAAAATCATAACAATAATACTGTAGGAACCTATTGAGGGACAACTTGCTACATACAATTGGGGTCATGTGATGAATGTTTGGTCCATGTTGGAGCAGCTCTCCTCAGTCTGCACACACACTGAAAGTAAAAAAACAGGGGGGGCAGCCATTAGCATTCAAAGCTACAGACACAGAATCAGCACTTCGAGAACAGGGTTTATGGGATGCTACATGAGACCTTTTATTTACTGATGAAAAAGAGTATAATAGGGGACCTTTAATTAATATTCAGGTACTTGTACTTTAGCTAAGTATTTTTCATTTAATGCTAATTCTACTCCATTATATATTACATACATATTTTTGAGAAATCCAATATAGTACTTTTTCACTCCATTACCTGACCTTTTTTAGTTTACAGATTCAGATTGTTAGCTCACACAAAATATAAATCCACTAATAAATAAACATTGACATTATTATAGGAGAAGATATGCAGTAGCAGTATATTAAGTAATGAATATTAGCTGTAGTTTTACCGGCTGTGATGAACACATGAATGCATCAATAATCAGAATCCAGTCATGTTGTAGATGATTCTGAAACCAGATATTACGCATAACGAGTACTTTTACACAGTATATTTTGATGCCAATTATTTTGTACTTTTAGGTAAGATTATGAACGTGTTTTGAGTCGCTCTGGTAATGGAAAGAGGACGCAGGACTGAGACAGGAACACAGCTATGAAATATTATTGATCAACTCATCGTTATCAGTACTCACTCGATCGTATGCAAGCAGTATTTCTGGTTCTTGGTCAGCTCCACCAACACTTTGAGTCCTGAGTTTTCCAGGTTGTTGCCCATCAGATGCAGCTCTGCCAGGTGTTGGGGGTTGGCCTTCAGGGCGGCAGACAGGAACTGGATGCTCCTGGAGGTCAGGCCGCAGGTCCTCAGTCTGCAGGGGAACACCAGGAGAAACCAGCTCACTGTAGATGACCCTTCATTAATCCCAACGTGGAAGTTCAGATTTCTACTTTGTATTGTATACAAACGTTACAAATACACACAGGACCTCTACACATGAGGTCTGAATACATATGTATGTATCTATTTATTGATCAAGGGACAATACACATTATTTAACATGGAGACTTTAGTTGCGGAGTCTATTTTTATATAACATTACAAGAGGGATTCTTATTATGACATGATATGCTTATTGTGCCATGACTATGGAATAAATAGATACAATCACCAATCCCAGGTTCTGATGGGTTGGATACGAAACAAAGGGAATAGTCATAGAAGAAAGTTTAGCTGCATTAGAAATGTTGCAAAGACCAGGTGCAGACACTGTAGAGACAATGAGTTATTGAAAACAGGAGATCGCCCTGGCCTTGAACAGTGTGTGCTCAACGCCTACGCATAACTGGGAACTAGTGTAATGGTCTACAGAGCTACCAACCCTTGTCCACTAGAGATGTTAAGATTCACCGATTCGCATCGGTGCACCGGCATAAACGTTCAAGATGCGAGTGCACCGGTTGAAAGAGTGCACATCGGCTACAGTTTGGGTTGAACCGGGTTGAACTCGCGATGCATCGATTGCGTAGCGTCTTTGCATCGGTAAAAAACCGATTCATTCATATAAAATCCCCTAATCTTGTCAACGCTCAGCAGAGTCGATCTTTGATATTTGCTTTGCCACTACGGAGGCCGAGAGTCTCAGTTATCAACACACACGGAAGTCGAGGAGAAAGAGAAACACAGCGCACCGAAAAATACCTACAAATCAAACGTTTGGTAACACTTCGGATTGTTCAAGAAAGACGGTGTAATAGTCCTTTATGCTAGGCTATATAGTTGACCGCAGGTCATGGAGAGTAATAAGGTATCCGTAGACTTTTGTATGAGGTATCTTTATTACTTAACAGGTCTACAGCCATGATACATAGATCCGTCCTAGATGCGGGCTTGCATACACACAGTATCACTCCGCAGCCGCACCCCATCAGTAACGTCCTGATGGTATATGTGCGCGGCACTCTATACTACAGACGGTCAACTTGAAAAATCGCTCGCAAATTGTTAACGATGCCGAGCCGCTTTAAAGTACACAAGTAGTACGAGGAACTTAGCGATGCACATAAAAGAGGCGACATGGGGTCTGCGGCTGAAAAGAGAAACCTCAAAGTTAGACATATGAGTTAAATCACTTAGTGAGGTGTTCTGTCAGAGAGAGTGGTGTTTAGTTTACAGCAGCCTGTGACGGCCAATAATAGTTTAAATGTATTCCTCACTGTAAGCAGTTATGAAATACCTGTTTGTGAAAGGTTATTTGTATTCTTTATTGTTCCTATAGAACCCACTGCTTTCTGCTCACTGGTGAGTTAGCCTATGAATGAGTGTTAAGCACATCAGGCTGGCAGCTGTATGGGCATTGCTCTATGGTAGCTGTTATTTGCACATTGTTAATCATGAGCAATGCATCCTTACATTGTTTAACTGTGAGGTGTTATACAATTGTACTCTGGAGAGCTTTTAAAGGTAACAAAATAAACGGCATGATGGGATGTGCAGTACCAAATATGTAAAGCACTTTTTTGTTAATGTATGATTTGCTGCATATAAGGAATAAAACAAAAATCCTCTGTCGTACCAAATTGAAGTATCATTATTTTTGCATCGTGTTGAATCGCATCGTATCGCACCGAATCGCATAATGTTGAATCAAATCGTATCGAACTGTATCGCAACAGGGGTGAATCGTATCGTATCGCATGGTGTTTCAAATGTATCGTTAATGTATCGTATCGTGGCAACGTATCGAGATGCGCATCGCATCGGCCTCAGTGATGGAGATGCACATCCCTATTGTCCACACACCGCCTGATTTGAATATTTTGAATAAAATCCTACAATTTTCAAATATAATATATTATGTAAGACTCCTTAAAAAACACCAAACAATGTTGCTATCCTAAAAAACATGATTTTGAGGAATAGAAACGTAAATCTTTGTACTGTGGGCCCTTCTTTCATAACATGACTTTAATATGCTGACTACAAATAAATGCTTATTATTATTATTATTATCATTGGGGGGATTCTTTAAGAAGTAAGGAAATCAAATAAAAACTTACGACAGCTTCTCGAGTTTACAGTGAGGGCTTCTGATTCCCGTGCAGAGTTTCCTCACTCCCTTGTCCTGCAGGTTGTTCTCCGACAGGTCCAGCTCGCTGAGGATGCTCTCCTTGGAGGCCAGGCCCGAGGCCAGCTCTGCACAGCAGTCATCCGTCAGGCTGCAGTGACTCAGGCTGGAACGCAAAATAAGTCACGTTACAGCATAAAGTTCCTGTATTATGTCGCCCGACCTATCAAAAGCAGTCGCATGTCACAGCAGATCATTTTGAGATGAACATGGATTTATGTTTGGTCAATTATATTTTAAAGAGGATTTGAAAAACCATTGGAAAAATGTGTGTTACGCAGTGAGGTCACTATGTTTCGGCTTTAAACAAAGGAGTACAATTTAGGAGTTTCAGGCAGGGGGGGGGGACTTTGAGATTTAGCCTTTGCTGACCATTTACGTGCAAACAAGCCTATAGAACACACTACAGGAAATAAACCAAACTTCAATGAAAGTGGTGATCAGCAATGTTATATGTTCAATAGCCTACTGTGCAAAATGAATGCAAACAAGAATAAGAAACTCTTATCACCAAATTCACACAATAAATATTTTTTTCTTTAAAGCTTGAAATGCCAGGGTGACATCTTCTGCAATGAAATATCACGCTCTAATCAGTGCCTCTCCCCTCCCTCCCTACGTCTCCTTGAAATACTGATGAACGGTTCTCAAATATAGACTAATCTTGGCTTTCAGAATAGTAAACCAGTGTAGCCTAATTCAGATAATACAACCTGTAAAGGAACTTAATGACAGAGGCATTACAACAGGCTGTGTGTTTTCCCGACAAATACACACAGCCCTATTCCCCCCCCCCCCATAACACAAATCAACTTTTTTCTGTGAGATTGTTCCTTGTCCTGATAAAAAAAAAAACTCCTCGTCCTATTTGCTACTGGCTTATAATTGTGTAAGCATAATCAATACTATGGATGGATCTCAGTGAACAATAAGTTGTGTACAAAGATTTTAAAAAGCTACATGTATTCCAATGGTGTCATAAGTACTAGGGGAAAGTAGTGCCCTTTGATATTAAGCCTGAGCCCCCCTATAAAAAAAAGTGTTGCTTATACATGTTTTTTTAAATTACGTACAACATCGAAGGCCTCTTTTTCATAATCTAGCTCCGTAACTGTTCGATTTTGCTTACATTTTGGAGATCATAAATAATCCATATATTATTGGGAAGCTAAGAATGTCCTCTTTTCAATAGTGTATACAATACTAATGTTTCTGATTTTGATGAAGCAAGTTACATTTGTGTAATGGAGGACTACGGTTTGAAAATGATTTACTTGAGCGCTCTCAGGCGGCTGCAGGGGTTCTTCAGTCCGGCCGATATTTCCCTGACCCCCTGGTCCCCGAGGCAGTTCATGCTGAGGTCCAGCTCTCTCAGCTCCACCGCCTTCCAGTCGGTCTTCTGCGTCAGCCCCTTGTACAGCTGCGACAGGGAGCACAGGACCGTGGCAAGATGAACGCAAGCCCTGCCAGTGATTCCACACCTTGAAACACTGAGGGGAGATAAGAGAAAACAAATCTGTCAACAGTTTGTTCTGCAGAAAATAACTAGCTAGAACGAAACCACACATGTAGAAATAAACGTCATGCAACATCAACCAGGCATACGTGTGACACTTTGAGTTCATATCTGTTTTCTATCATTGGTGTAGCAACAATACCTACTCATTCAAACCATTTGATGAATAATTGAGACACCATGCGGCTGCCAGGTTAGTGTACCATGGCTGGAGTTTTACATGATATGGGACGCATTCTTCCATTAAACGCACCAAAAATGTAAACGTATACCGTTAGGGAAATGTTTACCTAAGCCCAGACCTTTGACCCAGTTTATCACTCTCTACCTACCCCCCCCCCCCCCCCGCAGAGCACAGGCATGTGGCCTTGGGGTGCTATTCTCCTTGAGTCATTTTGTCTGTTTATTCTCGCCTGCTCTTCAAGGTTCTTTATTTGTCATACGAACATAGCTACAGAGTAGTTATGTCGATGAAAATATTAGGTCACAGGCTTCTCCAACAGTGCAACACAATAACACAGATAAACAGACAAATATAGTGCAAGTAAATATTAAAAAGTAAATACAAAAAGAAAAATAGTTTTAAAAAAGTGAAATAAGAGCCTATATGCAAGCTATTGGAATGATATATTAGACAAATAGATACATAATTACAAAGTAGCAGATGAATGTTATGGATGTTCTTAGTTCAGGTGTTTAGCAGTCTTATGGCCTGTGTTATGAAACTGTCCCTGAGTCTGGTGGTTTTAGTCCGGATGCTGCGGTAACGCCTGCCAGACGGCAGCAGACAGAACAGTGTGTGGCTGGGGTGATGGGGGTCTTTTATAATCCTGAGGGATTTCTTCCTGAGCCGCTGGGAGTAGAGGTCCTCCATGGATGGCAGCTCCGTCCTGGTGATGTTCTGTGCAGTTTCCACCACCCTCTGTAAAGCCTTTCGATTGAGGGGCAGCTGCTGAACCAGGCCGTGATGCAGCCAGTCAGGATGCTCTCTATGGAGCACCTGTAGAAGGTCAGGATGCTCTCTATGGTGCACCTGTAGAAGGTCAGGATCCTCTCTGTGGTGCACCTGTAGAAGGTCAGGATGCTCTCTATGGTGCACCTGTAGAAGGTCAGGATGCTCTCTATGGTGCACCTGTAGAAGGTCAGGATGCTCTCTATGGTGCACCTGTAGAAGGTCAGGATGCTCTCTATGGTGCACCTGTAGAAGGTCAGGATGCTCTCTATGGAGCACCTGTAGAAGGTCAGGATCCTCTCTGTGGTGCACCTGTAGAAGGTCAGGATGCTCTCTATGGTGCACCTGTAGAAGGTCAGGATGCTCTCTATGGAGCACCTGTAGAAGGTCAGGATCCTCTCTATGGTGCACCTGTAGAAGGTCAGGATCCTCTCTATGGAGCACCTGTAGAAGGTCAGGATGCTCTCTATGGTGCACCTGTAGAAGGTCAGGATCCTCTCTATGGTGCACCTGTAGAAGGTCAGGATCCTCTCTATGGTGCACCTGTAGAAGGTCAGGATGCTCTCTATGGTGCACCTGTAGAAGGTCAGGATCCTCTCTATGGTGCACCTGTAGAAGGTTCAGGATCCTCTCTATGGTGCACCTGTAGAAGGTCAGGATGCTCTCTATGGTGCACCTGTAGAAGGTCAGGATGCTCTCTATGGTGCACCTGTAGAAGGTCAGGATCCTCTCTATGGTGCACCTGTAGAAGGTCAGGATGCTCTCTATGGTGCACCTGTAGAAGGTCAGGATCCTCTCTATGGTGCACCTGTAGAAGGTCAGGATGCTCTCTATGGTGCACCTGTAGAAGGTCAGGATGCTCTCTATGGTGCACCTGTAGAAGGTCAGGATGCTCTCTATGGAGCACCTGTAGAAGGTCAGGATCCTCTCTATGGTGCACCTGTAGAAGGTCAGGATGCTCTCTATGGTGCACCTGTAGAAGGTCAGGATCCTCTCTATGGAGCACCTGTAGAAGGTCAGGATGCTCTCTATGGTGCACCTGTAGAAGGTCAGGATGCTCTCTATGGTGCACCTGTAGAAGGTCAGGATGCTCTCTATGGAGCACCTGTAGAAGGTCAGGATCCTCTCTATGGTGCACCTGTAGAAGGTCAGGATCCTCTCTATGGAGCACCTGTAGAAGGTCAGGATGCTCTCTATGGTGCACCTATAGAAGGTCAGGATCCTCTCTATGGTGCACCTGTAGAAGGTCAGGATCCTCTCTATGGTGCACCTGTAGAAGGTCAGGATGCTCTCTATGGTGCACCTGTAGAAGGTCAGGATCCTCTCTATGGTGCACCTGTAGAAGGTCAGGATGCTCTCTATGGTGCACCTGTAGAAGGTCAGGATGCTCTCTATGGTGCACCTGTAGAAGGTCAGGATGCTCTCTATGGTGCACCTGTAGAAGGTCAGGATGTTCTCTATGGTGCACATGTAGAAGGTCAGGATCCTCTCTATGGTGCACCTGTAGAAGGTCAGGATGCTCTCTATGGTGCACATGTAGAAGGTCAGTATCCTGGAGTCCATGTTGAACCTCCTCAGTCTGCGGAGGAAGAAGAGCCGCTGTTGAGCTTTCTTGGTGATGGTGTTTGTGTGATGAGTCCATGTCAGGTCCTCAGTGATGAGTCCATGTCAGCTCCTCAGTGATGAGTCCATGTCAGGTCCTCAGTGAAGAGTCCATGTCAGGTCCTCAGTGAAGAGTCCATGTCAGGTCCTCAGTGATGAGTCCATGTCAGGTCCTCAGTGATGAGTCCATGTCAGGTCCTCAGTGATGAGTCGGGTCCTCAGTGATGAGTCCATGTCAGGTCCTCAGTGATGAGTCCATGTCAGCTCCTCAGTGATGAGTCCATGTCAGGTCCTCAGTGATGAGTCCATGTCAGGTCCTCAGTGATGAGTCCATGTCAGCTCTTCAGTGAAGAGTCCATGTCAGTTTCTCAGTGATGAGTCCATGTCAGCTCCTCAGTGATGAGTCCATGTCAGCTCTTCAGTGAAGAGTCCATGTCAGGTCCTCAGTGATGAGTCCATGTCAGCTCCTCAGTGATGAGTCCATGTCAGCTCCTCAGTGATGAGTCCATGTCAGCTCCTCAGTGATGTGGACACTGAGGAACCTGAAGCTGCTGACTCTCTCCACCGTAGTCCCATTGATGGCGATGGGGGCGTGTCCCTCTCTCTGCTGCTTCCTGTAATCCACAATCAGCTCCTTGGTTTTTCTGACGTTGAGATGGAGGTTGTTATCCTGGCACCAAGATGTCAGGTTTTCTACCTCCTCTCTGTACGCCGTCTCGTTGCCGTCTGTGATCTGGCCGACGACGGTCGTGTCGTCGGCAAACTTCACGATGATGTTGGAGCTGTGTGTGGCCACGCAGTCGTGAGTGAACAGGGAGTAGAGGAGAGGGCTGAGCACGCAGCCTTGATGGGCTCCGGTGTTGAGGATCAGGGTGGAGGATGTGATGTTTCCCACCCGCACTGCCTGGGGTCTGCCCGTCAGGAAGTTCAAGATCCAGTCACAGAGGGCGCTCTGAGCTTGATGACCAGCTTGGAGGGCACAATGGTATTGAAGGATGAACTGTAATCAATGAACAGCATTCTCACATGTGTTCCTCTGGTCCAGGTGTGAGAGGGCAGTGTGGATGGTGAGGGCTATGTCGTCATCTTGACATATACAGAGTTTTATAGTTGACACAGAGTGTTTTGCAGGCACTAGGGACATCTGGTAGTCCATGTTATCTGGTACTTGCTCTTAGCAAGGGTCAGGAGCTGTAGTGCTTTGCTTGGTTGTCTTGTCATGGCAATGTTGATTATTCTCTTAGAACTAAATAAATACTTGGGACTGGGTGAGAGAGCTCCAGAAGTGGTTAGAGAACAAACGTGAATACAACCCTGTATACAAGTTGCATCGCTGCCTGGGCCTGCAGACAGACCCTGAACATGTGTCAGAACAGCAACTAATTCACTGCTCCTCGACTGGATCCTGTTATCGATTAGTCAAGCTGTCACAGTAGAAGCGGTAAAACAGCTACGCTGCCATTGTGTTGCCATAGAGAGCTAGAAATTGTGGTAAAGGGCTTTGATTAATGTGCAAATTATTTCTACTTTGTTGCTGCCTAACTTTCAGTGAGCAACCAATCAGATGACAGTTGTGCTAAGACTCGCATGCTAGCAGGGGAGGAAACCATAGAGATGTAACTAAGACAGCTGATTTCACGCAAGAGTCTGCACCTATCCTCACGGTAAGCAAAGAGCTAATAGCGTATCACCTGAATGCAGCTTCAGAAAGGCTTAGGTGGCTAGGCCAACTTCATTCGTGTAATATCAAAGAAACTTCATATCATATAATCCTTCATTTCATGTTGCCAAACATTGTTAAATAAAACCGAAAGAAACAATTATGGGGAAATACGCACCAGGTGCCGTTACCAGTGTGACAGTCGGACATTAAATTACAAACCACTGGAGTTATTGGCATATTCAAATCCACAGATGCATACTGTTAGCCACGTGACTCTGGAGAAGTATAAAGTTGGAGAAGACGTTTTTGCTATAACATTTGGCTTTGGAGGTTTAATATTAACACAGCTCTAACCTTTCTTGTTAGTTTCCCAGCAGGAAACTAGCACAGAACTCAGCTCAGTGGAAAAGGGTTCAAAGTAACCAATAGATTAATATAAGAGCAAGTCAAACTTACTTGAGTTTCTCCAGTCTACACCATGCGTACATGCCCTCGCAGATGAGTGCAAAGCCAGCGTCTTTCAACTGGTTGTTGCTCAGGTTGAGCTCTACCAGAGAGCTGGTTTCGTACTTCAGAGCCTCCCCGATATTGTGACAGCTCAACACAGTGAGGCCACAGTGGTAAATCCTGCCCAAGAGATACAAAGTGTGACAGGATTATTGGTACACCTATGTCGAGAAGGAAAGCTATTTGAGTTTCAAAAAGATTATACTCACTCCAGCTTCGTTAGCTGCCTGTCACATTTTATGTAGAGCTCTTTGGTCCCTTTGTCTCCAACCATGTTGATGCTCAGGTCCAACACTTTCAGGCTGCCCCAGTTCTCCTGCAGAGCCGAGGCCAGGTAGCTGCTGCCTTTCTCCTCAATGTTGCACTGTGATAGTCTATGGAAACAAATTACATATGAAATGTGCAGAAAAAAAAGCCAACATATTATAATGAACACATGTATTTTGAGATGCAGTTTTCTATTGTTACACATTGAGGTTTGATTGGTTGCAAAAATATATATTATTTTTAGGGCTGTACCCGAATATTCCGTCGTAGGCCTACTATTCGGTTTTCAAGTTTTTTTTTTTTAAGGCTTATTGACTTATTGGCATTCACACCGCTTGGTGCGGTTTGTTTGGGTCGGTGTGAACAAAGTCAAAGGTCTCTGAAGTGAACTAAACAACCGGACTCTGGTCCGCTTAAAAGAGGTGGTCTCGGACCGCTTGCTAGTGAACTCTGGAGCGGATCATCGCTGGTGTGAATGCAGTCCGCGCCAAAACATAGGAAGCGTAGTATTTACGAGTCCGTCTTAAAAATCTTTAGCGAAAGAGTGAAGCAGAATGAAGTGTTGAACAGTGTCTTGTAAATAAAAAATGCTCCGTCAAATATACATAAAAGTCAGAGCCACCTGTCGTCGGTAAAACGCCCCTCCTTACTGCAGAACGTCTCATATGGGTTATGTTTTTTATCGCACGTTGTCTGATTGTATAATCATATGCGCCGTTGTTAAAGTCTGTTGATATGATCTCCAGATTAACAGCAGCATGAAAAATAACCTGCCGATGCTCCATGGTGGAGGCCAGTGTTGGGTGTAACGCGTTACAAAAGTAACGGAGTTACAGTAATATATTACATTACTTCGTTACAGCAAAAAGTAACGCATTACTAATGAAATGAGGGTAATATATTACCCGTTACAATGCTCAGTAACGCAGTTACAACACATTTCAACCCGAAATTAAATGGTGTTTTGTTTTTTAAGAATGTACTAACATAGCGAGACATTCCGACACCAGACAAATTGTGCGGGTAGATTAGTAAACCTGGTGTTTACCCTTCAGGCTTCGCGTCGGGATCTTCGGGGCAGTTGAATGTTATGCACCCTCTATTCAAAAAGAAAACGGAGCGAAAAATACCAACAACAAATTGTGTCAGGTGCGCGTGACCTGCTCCGCTGCGCGTGCATCATTTCCAAAGTGCTTCCACAGCAGTGACACATCTGTGGATAATCATTTATATGAAAATGGTTAAAGCAACCATCACTAAACGCCAGCAACACTGCATCTACATCACGTTACCCTCCGTTGTGTACACTAGCTTACTCCCGCCTGACTCGCCGCCCTCGCCCCCGGAGCAGCAGTCTTCGTCGCCCGAAACTACGGCGCCCCTCTGGGGCCCGCAGGTGCCAGGATACCACGGCAAAACAGAGCCTGCCCAGGTATATCTAAACAAGTACTCGCCTGTACAGTGGGGTTAGGCGGTCATTTTGCAGCTTGTGGTATACAAATAGACAATGGCTAGAATATTAATGTAAAGATAGTGCCATATTCTGCCATGCCTGTAGAAATGTTGGGTCAAACATAATGCATACAATAGCACAGATGCCTTCACCACGAATGGCTACAAAAAGATCTCATATCCCAAGCTTATGAACAAGCTAATGTTGCAGCTGAAATGTTCTCCAGGTCACAAAGTCATGATGATGTGATACCAGTTTTCCAGCACAGTAAATATTCTCTTCCCAGAGTATATGATGGGACCAAAGTGATGTTTAGTACATGGTTTTAATAATACTTTTGCTTTTCAATGTTTGCCATTTCAAACCTTGAGCTGGTTCAAATCATATTTGCCTTGATTTACAATATGTTCTCATTTCTTTTATCAGTACAGTTTTGAAGCTTTTGTGCTTTTCTTTGCCACAGTCCACTTTGGACTATATGAGATATTTCAGGATTGTATTTTTAACTCACTTGAAATGTTCTCACTTGCTTGGTTTCAAAACATAACAAAGGCCATAATGTGTTCATTGGGGACCATAACATCAATGCTATTTTTCATTGCTGTTGCCGGCCACTATTGCTCATGTAAACCTACTACTGCTGCGCCCCCTGTAACCTCAGAGGCACCCTGAGTCATTTTGTTCTGGAGCCGGGCCTGTACCCGGCCATATACTAAACACACTATAGAGCCCATTCCGTGTCCTGTTATTGTTTACTTCCTGTCTGCCTTCTTCTGGTGATTTATCTGACGTCCAGCGCTCCGTCTTTTAACCTCTTTTCCTTTCTCTTTCTTGATCCTCCTTAGCAACCTTCATTATAGTCCTTGACAGTGGTCTGTACTGCTGTATTAACAACGTGTCACATGTTAAGAAGTTACAATCAGAATCGAGTATTCAACTAAGCCGTGTAATACAAGTTGTTAGTAGCCTTAATGGCCTCCACAGTTGTTATGCTATACCACATCGCCCTTCACTGGATGTATAATGAGCTGCACTAAACTACATTTTAGCATTTAAAACTCCTAGCCATTCTTTTGAGGGTATTTTGGTGAAAGTAACTCAAAAGTAACTAAAGTAGTGTAACTCATTACATTTCAGAGACAGTAATATTGTAATGTCACTTATTACTTTCAAAAGACAGTAATAAGTAATATTACATTTTGGAAGTAACTTGCCCAACACTGGTGGAGGCTACAGTAGAAATTGCCAGGATTTACCTTTTTATCCCCCTTAATGTCTGACCAATTGTTGAACAGCATTTCCGTGCACAGGACTTGTGTTTAAAGTGTATAGTCCTTTTGAATTTTGCCTGTGTGAACGCCCCCCGCGCATGCACCGAATATTCCCTGTTGATTACTACCGAATATCCGGAGCCGAAAAATTGTATTCGGGACAGCCCTAATCATTTTGATACAATCTTTTTTGTAACCTGTAACAAATAGGGCTCTAACCATGAATTAGTTTCATGGAAAATAGCAAGAAATGTCCATCCCAGTTGGTGATGTCATTAGATGTTTGATTTAAACATGTTATACAACTAAGAAAAGCAGGAGATTTTGAAATTTGAGAGTCTGGGAACAGCATTTTTTCATATTTTTTTTTTTTTTTTTTAGCATTAATTACCAAAACTAATCAACGAATTGTCGTAGTTTAAAAAACAAATGGTTCTCTCTGTAATTTTGTGAGCAAATAAACATGTTAGGCTTGTTATAAGAGATGTTTTGCTAAATTTTCATTGTTTCACTATCAATTTCATATGAAGAGAAGCGTCTGGACAGGTACGTTAATTTCCCAATACTTACCTGAGCGTTTCCAACTGGCATTCAGGAGATCTCAAACCATCTGCAAGATATCTCACTCCGTCATCTCCTATCTCGTTCATGCTGAGGTCCAACTCTCGCAGTTTCGGAGACCGTCTCAGGACCAGGGCCAGGTCTTCACAGGAGTGCCCGGTCAATCCGCAGCCTTGCAGCCTGATGGTCTTCAGCCTGCAGTTTTCATCGCTCAGCCCCTCCACCAGCTCCCTGACTCCTTCATCCCTGATGCTGTTGAACCCCAGGTCCAGCTCCCTCAGGTAAGACTCCTTTGTGCTCAGGATGGATGCTAAGGCCGGACAACACTTGTCTGTCAGGTTGGAGAATCGCAGCCTGCAATAAGATGGGATAGGATCAGAGAGAGCCTTATCCTTTAATAAACATTATCTATTATTATACAGTACCATATCAGAGGAAATGTATTTGCACCTCTCCCTTATGACACATATTATATGGACACATTGTTTTTGTCTAGGTACATCTAAACTAAATGAAGATATAAATGAAACATTGAATATAAAGTTAACGTGTAGATTTAGGTGCAACGTGTGGGAATAACTGCACTTCTATACTAAGTCCCAAATGTTGTATTGCACAGGAGGTCAATGATACTGTTGACTTTACGTGGATGGAAATCCAGTCAAATGAAAGGATGATGAAGCAGCACAAAACTCCCTCTGGAGGGAAGTGTGGAATGTTAACCTTTGCAGACCATTTACATGCACAAAAAACAGTATAGCACACAACAGGAACGGGAAAACACATAATAGGGCCTCAAAAACTAACTCTGAAGTCACAGTTAACAAACAGAGTATGGAATGTATATACATTATAGACTTACATGGCTTTCTTGGATTTGAAAATAGCTGCTAGCTGCCTGATGAGTTTCTCATCACATCTCGCAGACACTGGCATCTCAAAACTGTCTCTTATCCCTTCGAAATTGCTGGTCCGCTGCAACATGATGGTCCAATGCATTTCTGAGAAATTAGAAATGGGACAGAAGCGATACTTCAGGAAAAACTTAACTTCATGCAGTAAAGCCTGGTTGTCGTACTCCCTCAGACAGTGGAACAGACCCACAGCCTTGTAGGACAGAATGTAGTCCAGGATCAGCTTCTTGGTGTAGACTAACAGCGGATCATGCGGCTCCAACATGCCGCGCTCTCTAAGGAGACCAAAGATGAAGCGAAGGAAGACATCTGTTTTTCCCATAGAACTCTCCAGTGCCGTGTCCACCAGACACTTACAAAGTCTCGACGGGTCAGATTTTGTTTCAATATTGTCCAATTCAGCAGACGCTGCAAAGAACTCCAGAATGCTTGAGTGACCAAAGCGAAACACAGTGCTGTTATGAAGCCCATTTTCTTCTTTCAACACAAGAGGACACTCTTTAGAGAAAGTTGACGCTTCCTCAACACTTAGGTCAATTTCTGAAAGATGATAATCATAGAATACCTCACATTCTCCCATCCAAAGCTTTGCCAGCATTTTCAGCTTGGCAACCGTTTCTGGGTTTGATGCTTTGAGCAGATTTGTGTAGATCTGGGTTAAACTCAGGGGGTGGATTTTAAATCCATCATCTGGTTTTAGATGATCCTTCAACACATTTGCCATGATGGTGCAGATTGTGGGTACCTGACAAAGGAAGTCCAGACTCCTTGATATTTTCACGTGGTTGATGACTTTGTCGGCCAAATTGTCATCACCGACGAGTGCCCTGAGGTGCTCCTCCTGCTGTTCATCATTGAACCCTTGAACCTCGGTCTCTTTAAGCAAAAAACGATCAGGGATTTGTGTTGCCGCTGCAAATCTGGTTGTTATCCATATATGAGCAAGGGGAAGTAAATCCCCCCTGATGAGATTAGTCAAAAGATTTTCTACTGTAGATAACTCAGAAACATCACTCACAGTTGGACAGTGAAAGTCTAATGTGCCATGATACTCATCCAGCGCATCAAGGACAAAGCACACACTGCTATTCCTGAGGCTGACGCTGTCAAGCTCCTTCAGGTCAGGGAAAAACGTCAGGAGAAGTTCAATTAGGGTCAGTTCGTGTTCGAGCAAATTTAACTCCCAGAAGGTGAGAGGAAACAGGAGATGGACGTCCTGGCACGCTTTGCCCTCGGCCCACTCCAGAGCACATCTCTGCACTGTTGTGGTTTTTCCAACGCCACACACGCCTACGGTGAGGACCGTTCTTTGGCTGCTGTTGTGTTTACAGTCGCACGATAAAATCTCCGAGAGCGGGACAGTTGGATAAACAACCCAAGTGTGAAGGTCGGACTTGTCAATAAATCTAAACTCATTCTGTAACAAATTAGTATGAAATAGTTTGTGTTCCTGCTTGAGCTCACGATAGCAAAGTCTTGAAGGAAGTAATGAGTTTTCAGCTTCTTTCACTTTCTGAAATTTGTTCTTCAGAATGTTTTTCAGACAGTTTTCAAGATCCATCACACATTCAGTGGCTCCTGGAAAAGATGAAAAGAAATTGAATAATAATAACATGGAATAATTACTCAGGACTTTTACCTAAGTAAAAGTAATAATGCCACTGTGTAAGAATACTCGGTTAGAAAATAAGTCCGGCATTCAAAATGTGAGTTAAGTAAAAAAAGTATTACCATCAAAATATATTTTAAGTACCATAAGATACGATATTACTTTAAATGGTCAGATCAAGTCTGAAATTTGACTTGCATCACAGCAGCCCCATGTGTTGAACATCTCAAGACACAATACATGAAAAACAAACAACAAACATTTAACACAACAGCACAATCACGGAGAGAAAACCTGCTCAAAGAGCCTTTAGCGTGCATTTTATCTGGGATTCAGCTCTGTATTTACTGTGAGGATTGACCGGAGCACAACGGATGCTTCAGTCTGACTTCATTGAATCTCCATTAGATAGTAGAAGTTCATATTCTCTGTTCAGGGGCCTCATTTATAAAAGGGATATACGCTCCAAAAATTGCGTACGCCAGTTTCTACGCAATGTTTGCGATTTATAAAATGCTAACTTGACGGGAGAATGTGCGGTCCTCCACGCAAACTCTGACCCATGCGTACGCACTAAGCACAACAACGGGAGAGACGAGAAACTGCGACACCGTTGGCAGAAGGAAGAATGGAGAGAAATATGTGGAAATAATAGAATGTTACCTCTCATGTACGAAGACACAGACTGAAGCAAGCAGCAGCGCTGAGCGGCAGAGCCATACATGTGTTAAACCGAAGTTCAATAAACATCCCTATCCCCTCAGCTGAAGTTGCAAAAACACCACGATCTTATGATCCAATTCTATCAGTTTCCCAGTTACACAGGGACGCGGGAAGTCAGTCAGAGTTGGGGGTGCGTGCAGCGTCTCGCAGCGGAGTAACTGTGGTGCGGGGGGGGGGGAGGGGCTGCAAGTGGAGCATCGCAGTTTTTCAGGTTGATATGTGAAGCTCATTAGCTAGCCAACATGTATCTAGCAAATGTTTAGCAACATATTAGAAGTGAGGCTAGACTAACGTTAGGTCTACTGTAATAGCCTCACTTTTAATAGTTTGCAAAACATTAGCTAGCACTAGTGTTTTGCAGTTGCTAGCAGCTTATTTGGATTTTATGCTAGATAGACAGATATAATAAATTAAGCATTATTGTTAGTTAAGCATGTCAGCCTGCAGCCCCACTTCTTGTCTCTCTCTCTCCAACTCATTGCAGATGACTGCACTAAAGAAAAGGGTTCAAGAGACGCTATTGCCAGCGTGCTGTTGTCAGAAAACACACCTTGCCTGGTATCAGACCCGGCGTCATGGGCGGGCCCACCCATCCAGGATTTGGGCCCGCCCATCCAGGATTTGGGCCCGCCCATCCAGGATTTGGGCCCGCTGTTTTAATCAGGGCTGAATACAACATTTTAATTGTTTTATTATTATGTTCAGTTGCGGCGCCAGGGTATACTGGGGTAGGCTACAGCCATACCAAGAAATGGCTTAGCCCCACCATGAAAAATGATTTTAAAGTAAGCTAAATAAAGTCCGCCAACTCGCGGAGTAAATTGCACAGACAGCAGTAAATACCGAAGACTAGAAACGGTTTGAAAACTTTTGTCACGTAGTGATCATCTTCTCAATAGAACATCTTTGATAATGTCTTCTGGCCAATCAGAATCACGATAACGACATGGTGTTGATGCAGGAAGTCCCGACGGAGAATACTTTTACTGTAGTAAATATCTATATACATCGATACAACATTACGTGTTGATAGAAAGCAACACATAATGAAATAAGACCCCACGGTTTGATGATTGGTAGGTGTGTGGGCTGTCTTTCATTTTGACACACAGAACAATGGGGGCTATCTACCCTTATCCACAATGTAAAGTCATTCACACAGCCTCCTCCCTCTTCTCTCTGTGAGGAGCAGCAGGTTCAGCTTTCAGAACAAAGTAACACAAAACTAAAATGGCATTCATGTCGTGTAGTAATAGATTTTTTTATTTTTCTTCTCAAGAGAGTACCAGAATGTGTATTTTATGTTAGTATTTCAAAAAATCTCCTGGGGGAGAATCCCCCCAGACCCCCCTGCAGGGGTTGGGTTTTCAGCATGTCAACTCTTTCACCTGTGGGGAAATTGCAGGATTGGCTCCAGGTCGCCCTTTTTATTTACTACAAGACAAATGTGCCTTTTTATTTCATACAGTTCAATTTGGATCGAGACAGGGAAATAATCTAAACCTCACGCGTGGCGTTTCACTGTCAAGGGAAGCGTGTATGTAATTACATTGCAAATACTGACTTGAGCCCCACCATGCACTGTATGGGTTAGCCCTACCATAGATTACCCAACAAAAATACTCTGGAGCCGCCACTGATTATGTTTATTGTTGTTATTTGTAGGGCTTTGTCCTAATATTTATTTTTGTTTTAAACTATGTTGAAAGATTAGTTTAATATCATTTTTTAAATTTTGCTATGAAATTCTGAATGAAAGGCTGCGCGCGAGACTGGTTTTTCGCTGGGTTGAGTCGTGTGGGTTTTTGAGTGAGATGCGGCACAGCAGCCTGTCAGTTTACTCTTGCTAGGTTAGTTTGGCTATCATCATTTATATTTATCTGTAACAATGGATATCAGGAAGTGGTTCACACTTATACACTTGAAAGGAATATGGCAACTCAGCGCCAGATGCAGGCACATTAGAAGACATCAGTTACGTTACCAACGAGCTAGCAAGCCAGCCAGGGACAAGGGAGGCTGGCAATCAATTATATTTTGAAGAGAAATTGACTCTCAAGCCGGCTCTCTCACAAACTCCGGCTCTGTGCGCAAGCAGACCGCTTGTACACGCTCTCGGCCTCGCTCAATCTCTCTCTCTCTCTCTCTCTCTCCCTTTCTCTCCATCGCTCAACCTCACTCCACCTCTCCACCCTGTGTGCGCTCAAGTTTGCCTGCGTGCTTGCCCAAGTTGGCACAGCGTTACAAATGTGCCACAAAACCAACCAATGGATGTAGCCTAAAATAAGACCGTCAACAGCCTTATGGCAACCTAACCCCCCCCCCCCCCCCCCCCTTGACAAATCTCGAGATTTCCCGGGAAATGTAAGTTTCGGGGTGGGCCCGCCCTGGCAAATCAAATGCCCGCCCAGAGACGTATGTCTGCCGCCGGGTCTGCCTGGTATAATAGCTCCGATTAATGCATTTCACCGTTGAATGGAAAACACAGCGTTAATACGCGGTGCGCGTTCAGGCCGCGGTGCGTTCAGGGACCTCCGCAGGGGAACGGTGGTTTACGGTTGTAAACTCTAGTTCTAGAGTGATGTGTGTGTGCGGGAAAAATGCATTCAGTGAGAACGAGTGCATTTATCCCAGAGTAAGAGTAATCTCTCTCCACAATTACATTTGTTCCCATAATGTCCGTTTCGAAGAGACGGCATTGTGAGGGCGGGCCGCGGTGCGTTCAAAGACCTCATTAGAGAGAAGAGTCACCGTAGCGCGCGCTCCTCCACAGGCTTTTCTGCAGACGAGGGAGCGCGGCGCGACGGTGAGAAGTAGGGAGAGGTGCCGGCACGGAGATCTCGTGCCCGCGGCGCTCTCCACCTCTTCGGCCCATCCCGTGGAACCGGCGTGCCGGTACTCACGGGGACGGGCTGCCCGTCTTCACGGATCTGACTGGCCTGGCGGGGGGAGAAAATCTCTCTGCCCGGGACGAGAGGGCGAATCTTGCCTCCTTCCTGTATAATGCATAGATCACTACGTTTTCTAATAAGAATGAGGTTGATCTGTATCCAAATCTGAGTGTCTTTTGTTTCCACAAATGCAACACTTACACACAATGTTAACAGTACAAATTCCCCATTCGCTGCCCCAGCTGTAGCTCCTGTAAAGGAGGCTAGTGGGCATGTGCAGATGAGAGGGATGAACCGCAGGGAGTGCTATCTAAAGGAGAGCGCTATGCGGGTGCAGGGACATTATGGCCGGCGTATTGCTGTCGGAGAACACACTACGCCTAGAGCAAAGACTCCAATTAATGCAGTTTTCCATAGTGGTAAAGGCTGCATTATGGCGGAGCCCGCACTCACACAAGAGCATGTGGCGGTGCGTTCAGGGTCCTCAGTAAATAATCGGCCCTTTCTGTGTCGACCATCCATGGGCAAATCTTCCCTTCACGGGGAGTTTTACGGCGGAACGGGTCACCAGAGAGCATCACAGCTTCATAGCTGCGGCCCCACAGCTGAGGGCTTTCCATTAACACAATGTTATGGGGAATGGAAACTCAGCTGTGTGCTAACAAAGTGGATGGACAGGACGCTGAAACGGGGCTCTTCACTCCAGTTTTGCAGCGTCCCACCTCCTTTTATAATAATAATAATAATAATGCATTTTATTTATATAGCGCTTTTCACAACTCAAAGACGCTTAACTCGCATGCCTTTTATGGGCATTTTACTCTGGGCCTAGCAGGTACAAAACTAAAGAGGGGCTTCCAAATCCGGCAGCACCAACACCTGATCTGCCGGATATGGAAGCCCCTCTTTAGTTTTTCACCTGCTGGGCCCAGAGTAAAATGCCTTTGTGAGCATAAACTAGAGGGGAACAGCAAGCACCAGTGTGATTGTGGTGAAGTTGTGACTGTTCTGGACAAAATTGTAGGGGGGGGGGGGTGCCATATCTGGCAGGAGAAATACCTGCTCTGCTGAACATGTTATAGAGAACAGTGCAGATCTAAAATAAGGAACATTAATAGTGTGATATAGGCACAGATATAAGAATCAATAATACACTTTATTTTAGGGCACCTTTCAAAGCATTCAATGTCACCTTAAAATACAATAAAAAATAAAATATGAGTGGCATTACAATACAAACATGTGTTGAGTAGGAAACCACAGAGGAAAATTACATTCAAAAGGAGCAATTAAAGCGAGTGAAGCCAGTTTGAACATATTATCTTTTAGGCTTGCTTGAAAATAACACAGTGTCTGACAGTTATATCATTACTGTTATATCATTGCTTACTATTCGTGGTTATCAGACACTTAAACAACAGAGAAGGTTTTAAGAAATAGGACTATACTGACAAATCACATATTATCCTGTCATTGTCTGTTCTGTAGGAAGGAGGAATATAACAGAGTGGGACTGCACTCAAAAACGGAAGTTTGTTCCAATACGAAGATTGTGACTATCTGAAAAGTGTCCTTAAAACGAGCCTCCTCGCAATTCTATGCACATTATTTATTCAGCCGTTTGCTGTTTAATCTGATGGGACATATATCATTCAAAAGAGAGAGAAAAGCTTATTAAACTAGACGAACACTCAATACAGGCGATGGCGTCACGTTTGCGCGTCCCCGCGAACAGGGCTTCAATCTACTGCAAGGCTTCAATCTACGGCATAACACCGGTACAAAAACAGACACGAGGCGG
Source organism: Gymnodraco acuticeps (assembly GCF_902827175.1). Classification (NCBI taxonomy): domain Eukaryota; kingdom Metazoa; phylum Chordata; class Actinopteri; order Perciformes; family Bathydraconidae; genus Gymnodraco; species Gymnodraco acuticeps. The sequence continues at coordinate 270,378 of NW_022990449.1, forward strand.
TAGCGTCAACATGAACATTAGCATAACTTTAGAGAAAAAAAGCACAGAAAAGTAAGAGTTACACTTACACTTCCTGAGAGTCGGCGAAAACCCCATCAGCTGGGCAGCGGCGTGAGTTTGGATAAAGTGACAGTTAAATCCTCAGGAGTGCTCCGGAAATATTCTTCTTCTTTGGCGTTTATTGTCGGTAGGCAAACCAGCTGAGAGGTCCCTTTTTCGCCTTACTACTCCTCAACAATTGCAACATACGCTTGACTTGACCCAAGTCACTATTCTAAGCATCTCTCCAGTTTCTACTTGCATAGCAGACAGACACTCCTGCTCTGTAGCTTCACTTCAAACTTTCTTCTTCTTCTTCTTCTTCTTCTTCTTCTTTTCTTTAATGGCGAATCACTTCCACTTGGAGCATATATCGCCACCTACTGTTGAGTTATAATGTTCATATTAAATCCTTGTCCTCAGACCAGTGCTTTTGAGGAATTTGAAGATCAGCTTGTTTGCTTCATTTCTTGATTTACTTTCGTATATTGACTTGAAATCCATGTCCTTGACGTTGAGTTGTTCCAGTGCAGTTTTCAGAATGAATCTTTGTCTGTTATAATCCGGGCAGCTAAAAAATACATGATGTATTGTCTCTGGTTGTTGGGCAACCATCACAATTGCCATTTGGATGTTTTCCAATCAGATGCAGTGAGGCAAGAAGATGAGTTTAATCCAGAGTGTCCCAATTGTATCCTGCTTTTAATGCTCTGTTCTCATCTACTACTCCCCCAAGTGCTTCCCGTTCCTACTTCCCTTTGTATCTGCTATAAATGTCTTCCTTTGATGTTACTGTCCCATAGTTTTTACCATTGTTGCTTGATAACCACTTTTGTAACAGATTTGACTTCTGCTCTACTGATGGGTACCATTATATCAATCTGGTTTGCTTTCAAACTACATTTTGCCAGTTGATCCACTACTTCATTCCCTCCAATACCCACATGCACCCACATACCCACACAAATTGAACAACAATTCCCTAATGAACTAACCTAAACATGATGTGTAAAATGTCATGTAAAATATCCTGACGACATTCTGAAGAGAAGTTGTTTATACTCTCCAGAGCTGCACTGGAGTCAGAGCAAATGACCACTCGCATTGGCTGTATTTCTATACCCACTGAAGTGCTAGTGAGATAGCCATCATATACTGCAATGTGATCACTCGTACGCTTTCCCACTTTGACTTTTAATTCAGGAACATAAAATGCACAACTAGTTAGACCATTTTCTGGATTTTTGGATCCATCAGTAAATATTTTTACAAAGTGCCCATATTGTTCATGTAGAACAGTGTTCACATAAGCCTGTACATTGATTTTGTTTTTCATTGAATGTAACCATTTCAATAGTGATAAATCTACTATAGGTTGAGGTAGCAACCATGGTGGAACAGCTGATAACAACACTGTCAGACTAATATTCCATTCTTTAACTTTTAATTCCTTACATAATTCTGAAACACAAACACAAAAACTTTCTTTTTTTATTTTGTTACTTTCCCAACTTGTTTGTTCAGTTTGTTTAGTAGGGTGAGTATCTTTATGGCCCTGTAGATTTGCCCAGTAATGAACAATTAACTGTTTTCTCCTCAAAGAAATTGGTATTTCTCCGACCTCTACCTGAAGTGCCGACACTGGTGTAGATCTGACTGCCCCACAACATATCCTTAGTGCTTGTGCCTGGACTCTATCTAATTTTTGAAGAGAAGAGTATGCAGCTGAACCATACACTATTAGTCCGTATTCTATGACTGATCTAATTAAGGCTGTGTATACGTTCCTCAAAGCAGCTTTATCAGCCCCCCACTTAGTGCCTGCCAAGCACCTCATAACATTTAAAACCCTTTTACATTTATCTACTACTTTATCAATGTGCGTACTCCATGTGACTCTCTCGTCCAACCATATTCTCAGAAATGTAAATGTCTTCACTTTCCTTAGATCTTGTCCATAAAGTTTTAACCTAACCTCCTCACCTATCCTTTTCCTCGTAAAAAATAAAGTTTCAGTTTTTTCCACCGACAATCTAAACCCCCATGTCAGAGACCAGCTTTCAATTTCCGTAATGGCTTCCTGAATCTTAGCTACAATATATTTTACATTTCTTCCCCTTTTCCAAATAGCTCCATCATCTGCAAAAAGTGACTTACCAATATCAGATCCTATTGTGTATCTATATCATTTATCATGATAGAAAACAAAAGAGGACTAATTACACTCCCCTGCGGGGTTCCATTTTCAACTTCATGCCTTCGAGAATATGAATTGCCAACTCGGACTCTGATGGCACGGCCAAACAAAAAATCCATAATCCAATTATATACATTACCTCCCAGACCCATAATGTCCATTTTTATTAATAATCCTTCCTTCCACATCATATCGTAAGCTTTTTCCACATCAAAGAATACAGCTACAACACACTCCTTATTCGCTTGGGCTTTCCTGACTTCAGACTCCAGGCACAGCAGTGGATCTAAAGTACTCCGCCCTCTTCTAAACCCACTCTGATAAGGAGTCATTAGTTCATTTTTCTCAACATAGTATGTCAGCCTTTCTGTTATCATTCTTTCCATAATTTTACACAAGTGCGATGTCAGAGCTATAGGTCTATAACTGCCTGGACTGGTTGGATCTTTCCCAGGTTTTCTAATAGGAATAATTACAGACTCTTTCCATATTATTGGCAGCTTCCCTTTCTCCCAAATCTTATTATACATCTCCAGCAGCTTTCCTAATGCAAAATCACTTAATTTGGTCAACATTATATAGCATACATTATCTTTCCCAGGAGCAGTCATTTTACACTTACTTAATGCTCTTCTCAACTCTTGAATAGAAAAAGGTATATTTACAACACTCTGCGACGAATGTCTTTCTTCATATACATTAGGATGTTCATCTAACACTTCCTGCCTCCTGATCTTACCTTCTTCTGTCAAATGTTCCGAAGAATGAACTTTGACAAAATTCTTAGCTAGAATTTCTGCCTTCTCCATAGCACCGGTGGCAATTTCCCCTCCATTCTCTAACACTGGCAGGTTACTCTGCTGTCTTATTCCCCTCATCTTCTTAACCATTCCCCATACTTTATCTAATGGTGTAGTTCTCCCAATACTTGAACAGAATCCTCTCCAACACTCCCTTTTTGCTCTTTTAACAATGTTCCTTACCTGAGCCTGTGCCTTTTTATATTCTAATAAATTGTGTAATGAATGTGTCTTTCTTAGCTTTCCAAACAGCCTGATTTTGTTTCGGATTGCATCATTACATTCTTTGTTCCACCACGGTACCATCTTAACACATTTACTAAGTTTACCAGTTTTATCCCAATAGTTTGATTAGCGCTTTTAATTATATTTGAAGTAAATTGCTCATTTATTTCATCAATACTTCCTGCCATATCAATCTGATCAAATTCATTATCACACAATTTAACAAACATCTCCCAATTTGCTTTAGAAAAAGTCCATCTCAACCACATGACTTATATCAAACTTGATTATAATCGGAAGATGATCACTCCCAATACTGTTATTTGCCAATACTTCCCAACTGCTACCCGAAGCTAATTCACTTGTTACAAGAGTTAGGTTGATCGCAGACTCTGTTCCATCTCTAAAATTGAGTCTTGTACCTTGCCCATTATTTAAACAAACTAATTCCTTTGCCTCCATTAAGTCCTCCACCACCTGTCCGTTGTAATCTGTTGATCTCCCTCCCCACATTGTATTATGTGCATTAAAATCACCACACCATATTATTTCATTTCCTTGGCAAAGACTGTCTAATTCCTCTATTTTGAGTTTATTACATGGATTATAAAAATTTAGGACACTAATTTTCCTTTTATTAATCCAAACTTCTACACCCACTATTTCTACATCATGACTGTTCTTAAATGTTAGCCTACTATAAGACATTACTTCTCTGATAAAGATTGCACATCCCCCTCCCTGGCCATCATTTCTATCTTGTCTTGTATATCCCCCAATAATGAAGTCCAAATTAGTCTTCAGCCATGTTTCTTCAATACAAATAACGTCTGGTTTTTCTTTTTACTGATATATATAGGTCTTGAATTCTTGTCCATTTGCAATAAGGCTTCTAGCATTCCACTGCAGAATGAGAAAAACCATTAATCTACTCACTAATCTGTGAATCATCATTATTGGGGGCTAGCATATCATGCATCATTTCAACGGTTATATCCTTTATCCCCAAAAATGCACCTGCTGCTTCCACTATTGTTTTCAGTCTCGACCTCTTTTTTGTTTGTTGCAAAGCAACATTCACCACTTTGCCAATAAAGGCCACAAATGTGTACTTATTAACAATCAATGCATCCTCTCCTATCACACATTTATGTGAACACTTTGTATAGCTTTCCTTTTCCTGTGGGAGTTTGGGAAAATCTTTTGAAGAGAACATACTTGCTGCTACTTTCCTAGCTATGTTTAGTGAAACCTTTTCTGTTGCTTCAGCATATGAGACTTTATTTTGCACTTTGTATCTCTGCACCTCCTTGGCCCTTTTCTGCACTTGATACGCAGCACTATGTTCCCTACCACAGTTACAACATTTCACCTTAGCACCTGCAGCACAACTACCATATTCATGTTCCCCCGCATATGTTGGACACCTGGGCTTAGTTGCTTTGCACTTGTCTGCCACATGCCCAAACCTTTGGCATTTAAAGCACCGCAGAGGTTTAGGGATGAATTCTCTTACTGGAAAGCTCATGCAACCGATCATTATCTTCTGTTGAATTGTTTCTTCAAACTGAAGAAGAACAGACAAACTATCCACTATCTTACCCTGATACCTAGTAGGAAGACGCTTAACTACAGACACTTTCATTACATTACATTACATTTGGCTGACGCTTTTATCCAAAGCGACTTACAATAAGTACATTCGACCAGGAAGACACAACCTTGAAGAAAACAGAATCATATAAGTACATCAGGTTTCATAGAGCCAAACATTTCAAGTGCTACTCAACTGGCTTTAGGTAAGCCAGTCCTTTATTAGTATAAAAGTTCTTCGTTAATAGTTCTAACGCTCGAAGTGGAGTCGAAAGAGATGAGTTTTCAGTTTGCGCCGGAAGATGTGCAAGCTATCTGCCGTCCTGATGTCAATGGGGAGCTCATTCCACCATCTTGGAGCCAGGACAGCAAACCCACGTGTTTTCGCCGATGGGAACTTGGGTCCCCCTCGCAGCGAGGGCGCAACGAGTCGTTTGGCTGATGCAGAGCGTAGTGCACGCGCTGGGGTGTACGGTGTACGGTTTAACCATGTCCCCCCTTTAATTTCTTTCTTGAGTTCTTCTATGCCGATTTCTATGGGAACTCCACTGATAACTCCAAGTATTTTCCGATTTGCTCCAGGAACATGGCATTTAATTCGAACTTCATTCAGGGTCTTCATTTTCAGTAACTTTTCCTGTTGTTTTGCATTCATCAATTCAACCAACATCCGTCCTTTGCTCAGAAATCTTGCTTGCTTTATCGATCCAATTTCTTTGTGAATCGCTTTAGTCAGGGCCACTGGATGTAGCTTAGCTGCGGATTGCTCACCAAACTCCACAATCACTTTCCACTCTTCATTCTCAATCCTTTTCTTTACTTTCTTCAATTCAATCTGCGAATCAGATTCACTAAGACTGTCACTTGACATGTCTATCTTCTTTCTTGAAGTCTTTTTCCTTACTTCATTCCATCCTCCTTCTCCTTCAGATGCACTTTCCATCCTCCTCTCCAGGACTCAAAGACACCATTCCACCAGCTGCTCTCAATCTCGCACTCACGTCAACGTTCACTCCAATCTCCGTCTCGTCAACAGCACCTCCTCAGACGGCTCGCATCAGAGCCCATTCATTGGTTGTTCAACCGACCCCACTTCAAACTTTATAGAGAGGCGAAGTCACGCCCATCTACTTCCGGTCCATGGGACCCCGGAAGCGAAAAATTATACATTGAATTTAATGGAGAGAGAAAACGTATCTTTTGATCCCGTTTGAATTGTGCCACGAACTACACATATGATGTTTGTCAATCTTAAACAATCATTTCCATGTCAAAAAAGTCACATTTTGTCGTAAAACTGTTGAAATATAAGACTATGAAAAATACGCGACTACAAAGACTACAAATCCCAAATCCCATTCTGGGTCGCGTAAGTGATGTCACAGGCGATAATGCTCCAAGTGGTTGGTTCACTTTTACCAGATGCCTGTGTGCTTTGTACCAGGTTGTAATCACAAAAGTGATCATACCACTTGCTCGTTCTATCGCTTCCCGTCTGATGAAAGGACCAGGAGTCGCTGGATCAGACATATCAGGTAATATCATAGTTAATATACATGTTGTGCATGGAACATAGTCAAGTTAGCTACCTAGCTAGTAGCGACGAGTAGCGAGCACGTTAGTTAGCATTACATTACTTAGCCTTGTCATTTTTAGTAGCCTTACCATGAAGTTATTATTTTATTACATGAAGTAAACCAAAATGTTAAACAGTAACCAAACATGATGGTAAGTATTTCGTGAAACTTTTGAAGAGTAGCCTACTGCGCCCTCCACCGGATGCTAAGGAAGCAGTTCAGGGAGAGTCGAAGGCAGGCATGGAGCTTTGCATGACATTCTTCTGGACGTGTTTCATTGTGATGACAGTGAGGGTGAGTCAATCTGTTTGTTGGAAAGACAGTCGTTGTGTGCTTATTGAGAGAAAATTGTTAGAAGAGATAATTATTCAAAGTGTTGTTACTTTAAAGTGTTGTTACTGACCTTTTTCTCTTTTATTTTCTTTACCTCAGCTGTAACTGCTGAGACGTTGAGGAACATGCACACTGACCTGCTCTGGCAACCTGATTTCCACTGTACGTAATAGTATTTGGTTATGGTATATTATTTATATACATCAAAGGCACAATGCACCCCCCAGAGACACGCATGTATTGAGTGTGATATTTTGCATAGGTCATGTGAAATCATCTTTACATATTAGAAAACTGTAGGACAACTGTAGGACAAGCGGCAACTTGTTTTGAAATTGAATTTTTAATATCCGATAATAAAGTTGATCTGTTTTCTTTATTCTTCTCTCTTCCCAGCTCCATCCATCACCATTCTCTGTTCCTGCAGGTCCTGCTTGCTAATCAATGCTCATATTTTTTTACACAATTACGAATAAAGTCATTGTATTGTATGACATGAAGTTGTGCTTCATTCGGAGTCAATAATAAATTCATTCTGCCTTCAACTGCACAATGATTGTGGACTGCACCGACATCCATGTAGCTGCCCCCCAGTAAGATGAACCAAGCAAAGAGGGTCACCATCATGCCCAAGGACATCCAGCTGGCCCGCCGCCTCCGCGGAGAGAGGGCTTAGACTGACCTGAGACCAGCACACCCAAACACAACAGCTCTTTTAAGAGCCACCTACAGTTTCAAAGAGTTGCAATCCTACGTTATTATAATGATTAAACTGGTTCATGTATCACTTAGTTTAATGAACCGTGATGAATGAAAGAAATGAGTGAGGTAGTGGTTTACTGAAGTTACAAAGACATTAATATATGAGTAACAGGTCAGTGTAAACACAAGCTTCTGTCAATTATGGATCATTCAAACTATTTATATAAAAATATGTAATAAAGTTCTAAAACAAGTATTCGGTATATTCCTTGATAGCTTTTGGAGAAGGTTGTTTTTAAGTTTACTAAAATCTATCGTTTCAACTGTTTCACTTTATAAAAAGGGAACAGGTGAGTAGAGCATCATTGAATTTCTTATTCTGTCAGTAAATTATCCAAATGAAATGTTTTTCATTATTTTAGTCAACCCTAAACAAATTGATTGTACCTTTTAATAATGACCTTACATGGTCGGCAAAGTTAAATTAACTTCAGAAAATCAAATCTGTTCTGAGAAAAAACTAATAAATGTTTATAGATAGGAACTTGCCATCCCACTGAAAAACAGTCCGTAGAGATTTAAAGGCGTAGTTGTAGTTCAGTCCAACGTTTCATTTGGATTCATTTGACAACAGTCAACTATTTTCATAAAGAATATATATATTTTTCAAAGTCAACTTTATTGTCAATCTTACTCAGTTTGTGTTTATAGACAGAGAGATCAAAAAGATGTTTAAATAAAATTATACAATTTACAGATATGTATACAAATATATATATCCTATATACACCATCATGTATAATGATGGTGTATGATGTAGAAGGAAGTGTGGTAGGTAGATAACAAGTAAATATAGAGTTACATACAGATCCATGTTACAGCAAAAGATGGAATAACTAAGAAGCACGCAGTATAATAATAATTACATGCAACAATTAAATAACTGCTCAGCATCTCCACCACAATCCCAATCTGCTGTGTCCTGTTTTCCTCTCCTCTGCATAACACCCCATCACACATACGAAACACAACGCAGAGTCCGAGGGTGTTAAGAGTATGTTTATTTAAATGTCCTCCTCTCTACTGGCCAACACAGGGAGCATATGCTGGGTGTAGAATTTTTCCAGGAGGAGGAGATTTCCATGCCATGCAGGGTCTTTGGGGATGGGGATGATGATCGCCTCCTTCGTGGTCCACACAACAAAGTAGCAGAGACTCCGGTCTGTGATGTGCAGCTGCCCTTGGACCTGGTGCCAGTATGGGTGATTCTCCTTGAGAATATATGACCCACCCTCCTCACGAAGACAGAAGGATGGTAACTGGACTGCCTCCGCGATGGTCATGTTCCTCTGGCTGTGTGGACACTTCACCTCCAGCAGGGCAGATGGCTGCACAAGTCCATCGGGTGATGCTCCCAAAACACCCGACTCACTCACAAAGAGACCAGACTCGATTCGAACACTGTCACTTGATAGGCCTCCACAAAAGCCTACACCCCTTCGGCCTCGTTTACAACCCCCCAGTTGACAGTTGGCGATGTCTCTGGCCAGTGGGTTGTATGTCTCCTCTCGCTGTTGGTAAAGTAGAGACACCGGCTGGACTACTTTTTAAGTGCCAGGCTTCCTCCACTGGCACTCAACATCTGTGGAGCTGATCTGCCACATGGCAAATATTGCCAATGCTGCAGCGTGGCTGCATTTGTACATCCCCTGTGCACAATCACAGACAGCGCTCTGCATCGCGCCATCGTCTCCCATGCAGATCTGTAAAAATAAAGTAAGTACCATTTGTTAGCATGCTATAATAGATTGAATGAGCAATAATACAAGGATGGTCCGGATCTGGGGGTGGGAGGGTTTATTTTTCCATAGTTTTGTCCTCTTGTCTGATTGTTGTTATTGTTTGTTTTTTCTGTATTTTTTGTAATTTGTGCTGTATTGGTTGTGATTGTACATTGTATTTTTCTAAATGTGTATGAATACATTTTTGAAAAACATTTGATCAACAATAAAAAAGGATTTGGTCAGGATCTAGACTCAGTGTGTAGTTTATTAATTAATCAATGCTCTCTACATTAGGAAAACACATACCAGTGTACCAGAGGGAGTCACACACAGCTGTGCCTAGATAACCAAAATCCTTGAATCTACACACAGCAAATAAAGTCAAATGACACAACGAGAAAAAGGAGATCACACATACAGTATAGTCGATATAAAACTGGCCGCAACTAAAGAGCAACTAAAACAAAACACGGGAGTGTACCTTGTTCTTGTGAACACTAATGTTATCCACACAGCATACACAGAGACCACGAATTTCTTAAGGAGAAAACTAGTTACTAAAACAAAACACGTTAGTGTACCTTGTTAGCTAATGTTAGCTAGCTGACATTAACGTTACACATTGCACTCATATTACTCACCGAAACCTTGTAAAGCCGGTCCCGCTGCTCTTACAGAACCGACTAACTCCCCTTTCGTGTATGTACAGCTCTCAACATGCCCAGACTTGTAGTGATGTTCACCTCGTTTTATACTTTTCGCCTCATTCTGAAAGAAACAGGTGATATTTGCTAACGTGACGGCCGTCTTTGTGATGGTGACGCGTTTTGTGCGAGACCAGAGACCTGTAGTTCACTGAGCGGTTTCACACAAAAAAATGTGTAACTTCACAGTTTTACGACACATTTTTATTTTTTTTGACTTGTAAAATGTTCTTTTAAATTGACAAACATCATATGTGTCATTCGTGGCACAATTCAAACGGGATCAACAATATAACCTTTCTCTCTCCATTGACTTCAATAGAGGCTTCGTTCTCAATACTCAAATGTCCCCTCCTCGACTGCTCGACTCCTCGGTCCTCCGGTAGTGACCCGGAAATGAATTTCAGCGCGCCATTTTGAAGGACGTCTCATTTCTCTAAATGCACACCGAGGACCGAGCATCGAGCGTCGAGGAGGCTCTCTGGAGGAGCTATAACCGAGGATACACTGATGGTTCCTCCACGGCTCCTCCACGGATGCATTTCCGGGAACGGTGGAGGCGTGACGCACGGCCGGATTTATGACCAATGACAGCTCTGCATGCATCCCCTGGATATTATTTTAGAAACTGCTTTCATCGCGTCGCGATGTTTCCAGAGAGAACAGCTGTAAGGTCCATGCAGAAAGCAGAGCAGTGTGTATAATATATATCACTCAGTATAACAGGCCTACTCTCTTCATTTGCTTTAGTTTAGTAGATATCTACAAACAAAGAGTCGATATTTTTCTAAGACCATTGCTTCACATAATAAAATACACAACGGCTTATGCTTTAGGAGCTGTAGGTGTGTGTGGTACAGTGTGTAGGTGTGTGCGTAAATGCGGCGGACAGACGGGTCTCAGTTGGTTTGGTGTCCTCTGCTTACTTTTAATAGGCCTACTTGTAAATACAACTTTTGGCCTGTAATTTCAATTCCCCATTTCAGCGACCAGAGAGGGGGGGGGGGATATATCCAGTCTCTGATTGTGTTACGTTATTATGAGAGTGCTCTCATACTTTAAATTGTATATATTTATATAAATATATTTGTGTGTGTGTGTCCGCATCTGTAGCCTGTTATTGTCTCATTATACCGCACTCTCAATGAATTCAAAGTAAATATGTGGGGGAACAATGTTCAGCTGATCTAACAGAGATACAGCGCTATGACAAAACACTCGACAGCTGATGCAGCTGTTGCCACGTAATAATGAACGGACGTCGCTTTAAAATGACCGCTCAGAGGAGAGGAGTTCTCATTTATTTAAACGTCTGCTGCTTCCCCTCCTCTCTCCTCGGTCCTCCGCTCGCATCTCCTGTGGGCGGGTCTAAGTCTCGAGGAGGGGAACCGAGGAGGGGAGTCGAGGAGGGGAAATTTAAGTATTGAGAAGCCTCTGTCTATCATGTTTCCTGAGGCGGAGTGGTGGTGGGTGTTTCCATTCCACTTCAGCAGCTCTGCTCTCTGTGCTGCCCCCTGCTGGTCAGGGTTGTCCACGACTGGAGCCAAACCGAACCCCCAACCCAGTCTCATAAAAAAACGTGTAATAACTACGTTGGTCCAAAACGTAGGACGTAGTATTTCTACAAAAACGCCTCTGAAATTGTAAGATCCCTACGTTTTGTTTCACCATGCATTCCAATGGCTGGCGTCTATAGAGGCTTCTCAATACTCAAATTTCCCCTCCTCGGTTCCCCTCCTCGAAACTTAGACCCGCCCACAGGAGATGCGAGCGGAGGACCGAGGAGGGGAACCGAGGAGAGAGGAGGGGAAGCAGCAGACGTTTAAATAAATGAGAACTCCTCTCCTCTGAGCGGTCATTTTAAAGAGACGTCCGTTCATTATTACGTGGCAACAGCTGCATCAGCTGTCGAGTGTTTTGTCATAGCACTGTATCTCTGTTAGATCAGCTGAACATTGTTCCCCCACATATTTACTTTGAATTCATTGAGAGTGCGGTATAATGAGACAATAACAGGCTACAGATGCGGACACACAAATATATTTATATAAATAAAAACAATTTAAAGTATGAGAGCACTCCCATAATAACGTAACACAATCAGAGACTGGATATATCCCCCCCTCTCTCTGGTCGCTGAAATGGGGAATTGAAATTACAGGCCAAAAGTTGTATTTACAAGTAGCCTATTAAAAGTAAGCAGAGGACACCAAACCAACTGAGACCCGTCTGTCCGCCGCATTTACGCACTGTACAACACACACCTACACACTGTACCACACACACCTACAGCTCCTAAAGCATAAGCCGTTGTGTATTTTATTATGTGAAGCAATGGTCTTAGAAAAATATCGACTCTTTGTTTGTAGATATCTACTAAACTAAAGCAAATAAAGAGAGTAGGCCTGTTATACTGAGTGATATATATTATACACACTGCTCTGCTTTCTGCGCGGACCTTACAGCTGTTCTCTCTGGAAACATTGCGACGCGATGAAAGCAGTTTCTAAAATAATATCCAGGGGATGCATGCATAGCTGTCATTGGCTGAGATAAGTCCGGCCGTGCGTCACGCCTCCACCGTTCCCGGAAATGCATCCGTGGAGAAGCCGTGGAGGAACCATCAGTGTATCCTCGGTTAGAGCTCCTCCAGAGAGCCTCCTCGACGCTCGATCCTCGGTCCTCGGTGTGCATTTAGAGAAATGGGATGTCCTTCAAAATGGCGCGCTGAAATTCATTTCCGGGTCACTACCGGAGGACCGAGGACCGAGGAGTCGAGGAGGGGAAATTTGAGTATTGAGAAGCCTCTTGTGTCACGTGATCTTCACATTTCTCCCTGCAGAAAAAAAAAACATGGCCGAACTTCGTTTTATTCTCGGTGTAAAATGCCTATTTAAAGTTAGTTTGGCCATTAAAATGCGTTTTGATGTCATTTGATGCGAGAAATATCAGTTGTTATTTCAGATTATGTGTGCAGTGGATGTACATGATCTTTAGTTTGCTAGTTATTACGAAGATTACTTCAGGAAATTGTGTCGATACAACGTTTTCATTGTTACCAAGGTGGTTGCTAGGGACGCTGCTATCGATATTATTTCTGTTATGTTGTGTAACTGTTTAATGGTGTTATCTTTATTGCTACCCCCTTACCCGTCAATGTATAGTGTTGGTCCACAGTGCAAACGTATTAGTTTAACAAAATCCGCATTTAAAATTGTGGCATAGATACGTGATTTTCCCCTGTGCAATTCCAGTCTCACATCTCACATCACATCGTCATAAACAAATACCGGAAACAGACCGAAAACACTTTATTCGGAGTGTGCTTCGTTTTCTCTTTGGAGGTCATCATCACATAACGGCATTGTAATACACGGTTCGGCTGCATTAAATATTACATATCTGCCGTAGTTCTGTATTTATAGAGCCCTGATGAGAAGACTTCTAGACAAACATGAGGAACTGCCGCCATCACTGAAAACGTGACATGGATCATAAATATATCAGCAATTAAACAACATCTTACATTTCTTTTCACACAATATGTCTCCTTGCAGTATCAACACTAATTCTGCTGACTTTTATATTTGATCCAATTGGTAGATAGGCTGTATTTACACCATAAACGTGCACAGCTGATATAAAGGGACACCTAGTGGTACCTTGTCAGGTATTTCATTTCATTTCAAACCTTTATTTATACAGATAAATCCCATTGAGATCATTGATCTCTTTTTCAAGGGAGACCTGCTCAAGTAGTTCCACATGAAACATAAAAACATAAATAGAACAACAAAAGGACATCATACAGCATCATTTACATAATTATCCACATAAACAGGTACCAATAGCTTCCGATTGAGTAGCATCCAACCGAGCTTTAAAAACATTTAGTAGCACCAGATTGTTCAGTTTCCATTTAATTTGCAGACTATTCCAAGACAGAGGAGCTGCACATCTAAAAGCTGTCTTCCCTAAGACAGTCCTAGCAGTTGGCACATTTAATAAAACCACAGCATTCGATCTCAGGCAGTAGCCACTTACAATTTTCCGTGAGATCAGGGAGCAGATATAAGATGGAAGTTTCCCTAACATGGCTTTGTATATAAAAATGTACCAGTGACCGAGCCTCCGTACAGTTAGTGAAAGTAAACCAGCCCTTGCATACAGGGTACAGTGATGGGTTAATGCTTTACAGTTTGTCACAAATCTTAGTGCACTGTGATACGCAGCATCTAACTTGACCAGGCAATTGGCAGGTGCATTCATATACATCAAATCACCATAGTCCAGCACAGGTAAAAAGGTCACAGTGACTAGCCTTTTCCTGGCCTCAGAATTGAACATTCAATAAATAAAGAACACAGAATTATTAAATATAAAACACAGAATTTGTGTGATTATACTAAATTATTTACAAATAAACACCACTGCATATTTACAACTGTTACACATGCTGATGTAACGCAAATGTTTCCAACTTGGGATCAATAAAGTATATCTTATCTTAAGATGATCGATGGCTACTGCCATATTTGCCTCTGAACCTTGACAAGTGCATGTTTCAGGCTTATCAATGAACAACAGGAGGGGTCACAGACATAAGACCAGCTGTTAAATAAAGCTCTTCTGACCTTAGCTGGCATGTGGGTATATATTAGGGCTGTCAAGTTAACGCGTTAACGCAAAAAAAAATTAACGCCACTAATTATTTTAACGCGATTAACGCATGGGTATTTTTTTTCCTCGGCCGCCCTGTAGTTTCAGAGCGCATCGAATTTAAAATACCATCTACAAGCTGATGCTGACAGCCCCGCTCCTGCCGCCCGCTTGTGGCAGACCACACTTCCACGCTCACCGGCAGGCACCGACTGGCTGTTGGGAGGACCGGGAGGGTGTGTGTATGTGTGGCCCGAGCGAGCGAGAGAGAGACCTTACGTGCATTGTTGTTGTTAGCATCTGGTGCTAGCTAGCTGCGCTAACGGATATGGAGCTGTTTAAATGAAAACAGAGGAGCGACATTTCGCCACAACTGCGCCGAGCACTTGACTTTATGCAGGAAGCCAGACAGTGGGACATTGTACGAGAAGTCAGCACACTCAGCACGGATAGTGCGCAACATGATTGCAGCGTCCAGGCAGCTCCCGTTCGAGCATATACCTTGAGTTGCACATAGCTCCAACGATCCATCACACACACACACACACACACGCACACACACACACGCGCGCACGCGCACACACACACACACACACACACACACCATTTGTATTGTATTATTGTATGAGAGAGGTTCCAGGTTGAATTGAGGCGAATATTTGTAATGTTCAGAGGTTGTTGTGTTTAATATTCATGAGAATATTTGTCATTGTTCAAATTATAATAAACATTAGCATAAAGCATATTTGTCCACTCATATGTTGATAAGAGTATTACAAACTTGAAAAATATTCCTCTAAGGTACATTTAGAACAGATCAAAAATGTGCGATTAATTTGCGATTAATCGCGATTAACTATGGACAATCATGCGATTAATCGCGATTAAATATTTTAATCGACTGACAGCCCTAGTATATATATTAATGCTGCCCATTATGGGCACAAGCAATTTTCACCCATTTATTAATTATATGTATTAAATTTGAGTGTTTCCTATCCCCTAAACCTCCAGGGATGTACACAGTTTAATACTGGCCACTTCTTATTATGGGAAATACGAAAACATATTTTAAAACTACAACTCCCAGCAGAGACGTGCCATAGAACATGTTGCGAAACACACAATAGCCAGCATGTGTAGTTCTGGGGACGGGGTGGGGGACGGGGTGGACACGTTCAAATCCAGTTTTGGACATTCTGCCGTGGTTCCATCCCATTTCAAATGCTGTTCGACGCTCGGCGTAACCCTCGGAGCACACTCTCCAATCACAGAGCTTGAGGACTATCACGGGGTTTGTCAAGCGAAGCGGAGAGAATACTTACTTCCGGGTGTAATATTCTCTAAAGCAAATTAGCTGCTCCGACCCTCGGTCCTGACGGACTCCAACTTGTGTTTATTAATCAAACAAATAAATAAACACAAGGATAATTATGTGTTATTGTTGAGTAAATGGAGAATTGCACAGGGGAAAATAACGTATCTATGCCACAATTTTAGATGCAGATTTTGTTAAACTAATGCGTGTGCGCTGTGGACCAACACTATACATTGACGGGGAAGGGGGTAGCAATAAAGATAACACCATTAAACAGTTACACAACATAACAGAAATAATATCGATAGCAGCATCCCTAGCAACCACCTTGGTAACAATGAAAACGTTGTATAGACACAATTTCCTGAAGTAATCTTCGTAATAACTAGCAAACTAAAGATCATGTACATCCACTGCACACATAATCTGAAATAACAACTCATATTTCTCGCATCAAATGACATCAAAACACATTTTAGTGGCCAAACTAACTTTAAATAGGCATTTTACACCGAGAATAAAACGAAGTTCGGCCATGTTTTTTTTTCTGCAGGGAGAAATGTGAAGATCACGTGACATAGACGCCAGCCATTGGAATGAATGGTGAAAAAAAACGTAGGGATCTTACAATTTCAGAGGCGTTTTTGTAGAAATACTACGTCCTACGTTGTGGACCAACGTACATGTAGTTATTACACGTTTTTTTGTGAGACTGGGTTGGAACCCCATGATGTCCAACAAGATTCAGACAGGATCAAAAACCATCTAGCTCCTAGGATAAACGAGTTCAAATGTTGTGTAGGACAACCATCATACAATTATATGAATCTACCATAAACGTATGAGTGACAACCAAGCTTGGGGAGTAATGAAATAAATGTAACGAGACATTTACCTTTCTAAAAATGGAGGATTACTAGCATGATTACAATGTCAGTAAAGAACAAAAAAGAGCATACAGCATATACATATAGTTATTTATTCTCTATGAGCTGTAGCCTACTGTTCTGTAGGCTAATACTTTAAGTGTTAACCTATAGGCCTACTGCCTGAATCTGCTTTATGGTTTTCACTTTCTTTGGTTCTGTTTTTAATTCAGTAGGGAAACCTATATTATCATACAGTGTTTGTGAGCTTAACTGTAGGTATTAAACTAGAATGGAGCATTTTCTGTCAGCTCAGATTTTATTTCTGCTTTTTTAAACTGTAGTAGGCCTATGTGCTCATGTGTTTCATTTTTGGTGTACAGTATTGGCTACTGCCTGAATATGCTTCATGAAACGCAGCTTTTCCTATAAATAAAATCTCTGAGCAGAGGACACATTTTTTATACTAAATGTCTTGGTTTCTTTTTTTCTGAGGTTAGATTGTTCTTACACAATCCCTTAAAGAGCAACTTCCAGGTTAAAGACACCTGTGAATAAATGTGTAGGAAAATGATGAATACTACGGTGGCCCTGAAGTGCAAGACACCACAGCATTTCAGAAAACACTACAGCATTTCAGAAAACACCACAGCATTTCACAAAACACTACAGCATTTCAGAAAACGCCACAGCATTTCAGAAAACGCCACAGCATTTCAGAAAACACCACAGCATTTCACATTGGACGTAAAGCGTAGCCAGAGAAGCACTGCTGTGATTGGTTGTTTTTGCTGCCAGTCAAGAAATGACGCTTCGTCAACACCCGACAGCTAAATATGTCCATAACACATCAGCCGTTAGCACACACTCAGAGCTCACAGCTCCTCATATCTGTTCAGAAACTGGACACAAGTTAAACAGGTACAAACCACAGACTGTCTATGTCATGGCGAATACAGTCGCTGCTTTATTTATGTCTGTATGACGTTGTTGTGAGTGTGGACGGAGCAGCAACAGGTTAGTTTAGCCTGATGGATCCGATTCCATTCAGAAAACACGCATTTTAAAAGCTTTTCGCCTGCCGTCTTATCTGCAGACTTGTCAAAGCGTTAATTCATGGTTTTTACTAACCGTTATCAGTATGTAGTTACTTTATGAAGGTAGATTTGGTGCAAAATGCGAGAGTGTGTAAAACCTGATGTGAGCACTTGCAGAAAAAAATCTGAGCTTGTGTGTATACATTTACACTTGTATAAAATATCCACGTAACTGTGAACCAAATGTACACTTGTATAAAATATCCACGTAACTGTGAACCAAATTTGAAGTCACAGAAGAAGAAAAAAAGTTTTGTAGCTTGTAGAAAAAAAATGAACTTAGTGATGAAATGTTCACTTGCAGAAAAATACATATTTTTTAAATATATTTTCCATTACAACTGCAACTTTATTTATTACAACCTCTCAAATCAGTCATTACAACTTGATGAATCTGCTCTGTGGCAGTATAAATCGACGAATCTGCGGTCTTGACTTTTGCTACACTTCTTGCGATAAATGTGTCGCAAAAGTAATTTTCACCTGTAGATGTGGGGGAGGGAGGGGGGTTGGAGCGAAGGGGCGGAGCTATCAGAACAACGAGGCTCGGGTCAGTCACACAGTCACAGCCACAGTCAGTCACGTCGAATGACTGCGTGGCTAACGGTTCGTGTCGCTACCAGTCCGCTGACATGGCGCATAAATCAACGGTAAATGTTGCCCATTACTTGCCCAGTATTACTTTGAATATTATTATTGTGATTGAGGATTAAATCAGTTTTGAAGACCACCGTTTTATATCGTGCAGTTTAGCGGCAAAATAACGTCAGTCAGCCAGCTAACGCTAGCTTTGTTGAGTTTATGCTAGCTAAACAAGTAGTGGTTGTAGTCTACAGCAGTAATTAATATATTATAGCCTACTGCTTTGGCACTAACGGTTGATAACCGTTTATGAAAATAAAACAAATTGAACTGTACTGAAATAATGACAAGTTTTATAATTGTCTTGGGCTCCTGCTGTGTTTTTAAAGCCTTTGTAAATTATCCATGCTATTTTCTATTTAGAACGAAGACTTCAGAATCTTAAAATCCCTTAACGTTTGTATGCAATTGTGCTAAATTCAACTCTGGAATCAAGCAAATATTAATATGTTTGCATGACATTAGTTATTTATATTTTGCCATCACTGAACTATACGTTTAATACATTTAAGTCAAGCTAAGGTACATGTGATGGTAGCTAGTTAGTGCTCTTACCTGTGAGGCCTTCTCCAAACAGCATAATAACCAGACTGTATCATTAAAACTAAGTACCAGTTCTAGATCCTTGACTTTAGACAAACAATTCAAAAGACAACATTTATTTAAAGACCAATCTTTATTTGAATGTGCCTCTTAACCTGAGATATTTGTTATACAGTAATAGTATTGACAATCTAAAAAAACTGAGCAACTCAACAGTCAACTTTATTTTTCTTATTGTCTAAAGCATTTATTATTTTCATTTTCCCCCTCTCATATTCAGTGTGGACGGATTGAGACAGCGTGGTGTCCAGAGAGCTGCAGAGACTTCATGGAGAAACCTCCGTGTGATGGACGTCCTGTCTCTTGGTTTGGAGAGGACTGAGGGTCTTTCCTCAGCGAGGAGGACCAGGCCTGATGGAGGAGCCCATGCTGGGCAAAGCTGATACCAACTGCACAGGCCTAGTCTGTCACTTTATTTGACTAAATGTGTTTACTTATACATTTAATAGGTTTACACCTTCTGTCCATATGTGCTTTTTATTTAAAACATTTGATTAACTTTTGGTTCACATTTCAATAAATTGTATTTGTATTTGCACTCC
Source organism: Gymnodraco acuticeps (assembly GCF_902827175.1). Taxonomy (NCBI): domain Eukaryota; kingdom Metazoa; phylum Chordata; class Actinopteri; order Perciformes; family Bathydraconidae; genus Gymnodraco; species Gymnodraco acuticeps. Next base: position 290,059 of record NW_022990449.1, read on the forward strand.
TTTTGTCCATTATTCTTACTGAAAATGTTAGATTACACATTCACATCTGACTGAAGATTGGCCCCATTTATTTGTGACGTTGCAAACTCTGCGGTACAAGGCACAGGTGATGTGAAGCTCATAAAGTGAGGCAAATAGAAATAATCAGCTGATGGAGTGTAGATGTGGAAATAGATGCATCCCATCAGCTGACTATGTTTTTCGCCACACTTTATAAGCCTGACTATAACCACCCCTTCTCTGAGGTGCAGGCAGCGTCACAAACAAATGATGGTCCTGATAGACTACAAAAATATTCGGTGTGCAGATCTTTTTTTTCACAATAAAAGTAGTTTCTTAGTGAATGTCCTGTACTGGTCTTAAAATCTCATAACATCAGCTTTTAATGTTCCTCTTGGATGTTCTTCTTGACCCTCAGAGAAAGAGGAGATGCTGAGTCGTGTCTTTCAGGCATGTCCTTTCCTAATAAAAATTACAGGAAACATAAAACATTATTGCAGAACAAGTGTGTTATTTATGAAAGAGGTGTGTTTATGTGTTTAGGGGCTGTTGATATAATTATTTTTTAATTGTAATCAGATTATGAATGAACAGTATGAAATTCATCAACATTGAAATATATGTTATTATCAAAATAATATTGAACTGTTATCAAAACGTAGTGCAACTGTAGAAGCTTGCTCTGTTGTCTCACTGAAAGAATAACTTTTACCACGTTTTTTACAGACAATATTGAGAGATAAATAGTAGCAGTTCTCACTATGTGTTAAATATCTTTGCCTTCAATACATTAAATTAGAAAGCTGACAAAGTCATATTGCTTGTTAACATCTAAATGTAACCTTTTGCATGGAAAAAAACCTCAACTTCACTGATGTGTAGGTGATCTAGTATTTAGTATTGTTTAATGGAATGTATATCAGTGTATTAAAGTCAATACTTCATTTATTTAAACCAATATCTTTCTTGATTCTTTGTACAGTATGAAAAAAGAGTCTTTGTACCTGAGCTGAAGTTCACTGCTGTGAGGAGTCCAGTTCTGTCTCTCACTCTCTGGTCCAGCCTGTCTGAATCACCTGGACACCTTAAACAAACAGATATATATATATGTAAAGAACCATGTGTACAAACAATATAACTGATTCTCTTCTGTTGAACATGTTGGATTGTGTATTGTCCGAGTCAGGGTCCTTTTTATTTTACTGTAACTTTGGAAATTATGTTACCAATGCTTACTGTTTATTTGATATCAATTTGGTAATACAATTAATAAAAACAACAAGGTTTGGGTTCGTTCTTCAGGTCACTGTGACGTTAACGTGTAAGCTCAATAATGAACTCCAGCTCAACCAACCATATTGTAATATCTAAGTAATCATCTTGAAATATGACATTAATAATTGTAATATACACACATCTTATTGTGAGGCTGATTTCACATACACTACTTCGACGTTAGCTAAATAGAAAATAGCATGGATAATTTACAAAGGCTTTAAAAACACAGCAGGAGCCCAAGACAATTATAAAACTTGTCATTATTTCAGTACAGTTCAATTGGTTTTATTTTCATAAACGGTTATCAACCGTTAGTGCCAAAGCAGTAGGCTATAATATATTAATTACTGCTGTAGACTACAACCACTACTTGTTTAGCTAGCATAAACTCAACAAAGCTAGCGTTAGCTGGCTGACTGACGTTATTTTGCCGCTAAACGGCACGATATAAAACGGTGGTCTTCAAAACGGATTTAATCCTCAATCACAATAATAATATTCAAAGTAATACTGGGCAAGTAATGGGCAAAATGTATGCGCCATGTCAGCGGACTGGTAGCGACACGAACCGTTAGCCCAGCAGTCTCCATTCACCCGAGCCTCGTCCTTCTGATAGCTCCGCCCCTTCGCTCCAACTCCCCTCCCTCCCCCCACATCTACAGGTGAAAATTACTTTTGCGACACATTTATCGCAAGAAGTGTAGCAAAAGTCAAGACCGCAGATTCGTCGATTTATACTGCAACAGAGCAGATTCGTCAAGTTGTAATGACTGATTTGAGAGGTTGTAATAAATAAAGTTGCAGTTGTAATGGAAAATATATTTAAAAAATATGTATCTTTCAAGTGAACATTTCATAACTAAGTTCATTTTTTCTACAAGCTACAAAACTTTTTTTTTTCTTCTGTGACTTCAAATTTGGTTCACAGTTACGTGGATATTTTTTACAAGTGTAAATTTGGTTCACAGTTACGTGGATATTTTATACAAGTGCAAATGTATCAGGTTTTCACGCTCTCGCATTTTGCACCATATCTACCTTCATATTACTTCGGCATCACTTTGAAACGTGTATTACAATTAAATCACGGTCAAATATGTTCATTTTGTTGTAGTTATCTCCCATAGAATTTATATGGAGATACGCCCCGCCCGCTCTCCAGCGCCTCTTGTTTGAATGACAGGAGCAAACACAGCTGACAGCCGCGGAATATTGGGTGGTCTACCATAGTATTTACATGGAGATAAGCCCCTTAAAAACCATTAATTAATGAAGCATTAATTCTGTGTTTACTCCTGTCATTCAAACAAGACGCTGGAGAGGGGGCGGGCCGTATCTCCATGTAAATCCTATCGGAATCGGATCGATCAGGCTAACCTGTAGCTGCTCCGTCTACACTCACAACAACGTCATACAGACATAAATAAAGCAGCGACTGTATTCGCCATGACATAGACAGTCTGTGTTTTGTATATGTTTAACTTTTGTCCAGTTTCTGAACAGATATGAGGAGCTGTGAGCTCTGAGTGTGTGCTAACAGCTAACGGCTGATGTGTTGGGCCAATCACGCAGCGTCATTTCTTGACTGGCAGCAAAAACAACCAATCACAGCAGTGCTTCTATGGCTGGCTCTGTCCAATCACAAACAAGAAGTGTTCTCCCTAAGGAATACCCTTTCCGTCCAATGTGAAATGCTGTGGTGTTTCCTGAAATGCTGTAGCGTTTTCTGAAAGGCTGTGGTGTTTTCTGAAATGCTGTTGTGTTTTGTGAAATGCTGTGGCGTTTTGTGAAATGCTGTGGGGTTTTGTGAATTGCTGCGGCGTTTTGTGAAATGCTGTGGTGTTTTCTGAAATGCTGGTGTGTTTTGTGAAATGCTGTGGCGTTTTGTGAAATCCTGCGGGGTTTTGTGAAATGCTGCGGTGTTTTGTGAAATGCTGTTGAGTTTTGTGAAATGCTGCGGCGTTTTGTGAAATGTGGTGTCTTGCACTTCAGGGCCACCTAGATTTTCCAAAAAATATACAGAAATATACACTACAGTGACATCTGGCGTCGTTTTTGTAAGAAATGTTCACTTCCGCATAAAAAAGCCTCGGCACGTGACCTCCCGTGTGTGACGTAACAAAGGGTAAACAAGGGGGAGAGCGGCCGGTGTAACGTATTAATAAACATGGATCCCAATGCTAGTTTCGCCACAGAAGACACAGAAGAAGTTGAACATGAATATTCGAATGCATATTGTTGTGGAAATATTTTCCAAGGCTCATAACTTTGACCCAGTTTATCAGTTCAAACTGTCCTGACTGAGCACACGCAACTCGTAACCTTGGCTGCTGTGCTCTCAGTGTTCTGTCTCTATGTTCCTGCCTGTTGACGTCAGCTGATAGAGGTGCTATGATTTTATCTTGTTATGCAGCATGTTGATGATGCTCTCAGAACTAGCTAAATACATGGGTCTGAGGTAGAGTTCTTGAGAATTGACGTGGCAATCCACCCGTGCAGTCAGACCGTGACTGCTGTGACTTGTGATGTGAATCCTCCGGCCGTAACTCCAAATAAATCATCAGTGTTTGACATCGAAGCTCCTGCTCTACCGTGTCTCCTTCCTGAGTCGGTGACTCCCACTGCATTGCTACACAGAAGTTTCCCTTACACATATGACGGACCACAACCTTATAATTATGAGCCTGCTAGGCGTCCAAGAGACCAGGAGCAGCCAAGGATTAGAAGAAATAACGGCCATCGGAGAGAAATTGAGCTGTGGTGTGAGGAGAACCAGTGGAGAACAGGGCAGCTGTCTTGGTGAGTGACCGGCGTTAGCTACGGAATGTTAGCTAACGTCACATCACAACATTGTGAAGTTAGCTATCATATATCAGGCTATAACTAAAGTAGCATTGATAATATAGTAACGTTACTGGCAGGACTGTTGATACTGATCCATAACAGAAACTAATGCGCAAGTATCAGCCGTATCTCGCGTTACCTAATGCAAATCCACACTATACCCGCGGTCAGAGAGCGGAGATGTTTACCCTTTGTGATGTAATATGACGCGTTTGACGTATGACCTTAGAAAAAGCCGTTTTTAAGAGCAGAGCTCAAAATTGCTCCTTTCCCTCTGAATGTCTGCCCTTATGTCTCGTAAAACATATCAAATCCTACATTCACTTTTTTAATTGTACTTTTCAAGCAAGTTTAAGCATAAATGTAGAAAAAAAAAAAACCTGCAAGATGCTCTTTAAATGTTATTTCCTCTTGTGTTAATTTGCATTTGCGTTTAATGTTGACGTAATCTAAACGTAATCAGGTCACATTTCTTTTATATTGTAATACTTAGATAAGGGTAGTGATTTCCTTTTACAGGTAACTAATTATTACAGATTACATTTTTAAAGTAACTCTCCCACCTCTTCTTTCGTGGGGTTAGCCCCAACCCTAACCCTCGTGTAGTGACTCATAATGTATTTATACTGTCAAAGAAGATCTCAATTAATTTCTCTCAACCTAAGTCAGAAGAAGGCAGTGGTATAATCTTTCACGATTTTCAGGTAGCTTCTGAAGCCTATCTTACAACTGAGAACATGCGCGAAACATAGTTTAATTCATTTTACAGGTCCCATAAAAACAGATCTCCATTATATAAATTGTTTTGATTGTAGTGTCAGATCACTTCATGATATCTGATTTTGTTCATATTAATTCTGTACTACTATTTTTTGTGTTCAAATTAAGTTTCTGGCATTAATCACACTATATCATATTGTAATGAATTATCATGTAGATATTGTTTAGGAAATATCTTCCTAGGCCCATAACTTTGACCCAGTGTATCAGTTTGTTCTGCCCTCACTGAGCACAGGCCTGCACCTTGGGGTGCTGTGCTCTCAGTGTTTTGTCTCCCTGTTCCTGCCTGTTGGCGTCAGCTGATAGGTGTTATTGTGCTTTGCCTGTTTTATCTTGTTATGCACAATGTTGATTATTCTATCACGGCTATTTAAATACATGGGTCTGGGGAAGAGATCTTCAGAATTGGTTTGGCAACCGCTGTGACACCTCACACGTTTTGTCAATTCTGCGGCCGTAACTTCCAATCAATTCTTCAGTGTTTGCCATCATGTTCCAGCTCTCCCGTGTTCCATTGTGTTACCACTCCATTGCTCCAGAAGTTTTCCATTACAGATATGATTGTCATATCACGATATGATGATGATCATAATATATTAATACATTCAATGACATTTTTTATGTGTGTGCATTTAAAATCAAATAGAACAGAATTATGATTTAGTCCTACATCATTATCATATATCAATAATATACCTCTGTATCTGATTATTGACCAATCAGGGTGATGTAACGTTAGCTTTATCTTAGCATGGGCCCCTGGCTATATGTCTAAAGTTAGTTAGTAGCCAATAGAAAGAAGAAACAAACACAACGACAAAGAGTTCATTTGACTTTATACATCAAACCACAACAACTCCACAGAATATTCCCCTGCCCCTCCTGTATTAGGTTCTGTCATATGTCCTTTTAAACTGTGTATTATGTGTGTGTAGATTGAAATGTGTGGGACTAGCTGTGTGGATCCAGTAAAACCCTGCTGTTCCTGTGCTGTCAGGGTCATATTATGACATCTTCCCTCAAAAAGAATGTAGCAACATCTGCTGAAATCAATGTTGGAGTCAGCAAGTAGCTTCGTTCAGAGAGAATTGTATATATTCAGTTTGAGTGATAGAAACAGTGTTGTTGGAAATTGACTCTTGAGAAATAACTGGCATAGATCTTAGTGCACTATTGAATCCAGTACAGTAATATGAAATCAGAATACAAATCTTTAGTGATTAAAGATGACACATTTGAATATAAAAATATTTCTACACAGAATACAAGCTACAATTGGCCAGCAATTGCAGAGAATAAACATAACTTTAAAATAGTTAATTTTACTTATTAAATCAACTTAAGCAAGATTTTTCATCTCTCTGACAGATCACCAGCAGCTGTCAGTAGCACGCAGTATTCCTTTTGAAGGCACCTGGGATAACAGCAGTGTAAGCAAACGTTAGTCACCTGACCTTTACTTTAAGGATGGCACACATGTCCAACAATCTTAAGAACTCTCCAGCTCCGTGTCATTCTTTACATACAAAAACATCCTGCAAACTAGCTTCTATACACATTGTGATAACTTCCGCTCAGCGTACCACCTTCCCAACTTACACTAGTCCTCACATAAAATCTAACATTTTATATCTGCATCAATAAGGTAAATGGTAAATGGATTGCCTTTAAATAGCACTTATCCAGACTGTTTGACCCCTCAAAATGCATTTATATATGCAAGTCAGCACTCACCCATTCACAAACATTCATACAGAGGCATACAAGGTGCCACCTGCTCAGAGAAAGAAACACTCACACACCATTGGCCATGTAATCGAGAGCAATTTAAATTCAATGGGGACATATTTATATGTAGTGTCTCTACTAGGACATGTCTCCATGCTGTAATGTTCAAAAAGCTCTTTATTTTGCTCATCCTGCCTGTGCTGCAGCACCTCTTTTCACCCTCCGTCTGAAACCAGAGCCCAGTCTGCTCTGATTGGTTAGCTGGCTGGCTCTGTTGTGATTGGTCAACTGCTTAGAGATATTAGAGATTAGCCTATCACATCCAATGTGTTGGAGCGCTAGCCAATAGAAGCACGAGTGTTATGTAGTGATGTGGGGGGGGGGGGGGGTGGGGAGAGTGTGTGGGAGAGAAACTCCCTCTGGAGGGAACCCAGGGATTTTCCCGTAGTGTGTTATACCGGTTTGTGGCTAAAGGCTAAAAGTGCAAGCCTAAATAAGCATAATAGTTCCCCTTTAAGTTTCTTGCCCAAGATCACTTCCACACGTTGACTGCGACATACAGCTTGGTTTCCATTCAGACGTCCTCAAATCTAACTACAAAACAGTCCTCTATAAGCACCACCAGAATACTGTAGTTCAGATCATTATCCTGCTCTATTCAACTTGTATACAGTTTCCATTGTCCATGATGGCCGGGATAAAGAGGTTAAGGTTCGGTATCCTCCTGTAGACAAAGTGGAAGGTGTGTGCACAGGGCCGGCCGTGGAGCTCTGCTTTGATTCGCTGAGGGTGTGTGTCCGGGGCGAGCTGCTGGCGAGTGCCCTCAATGACCAGGAACAGTGCGTAGGCGTTAGGGTCCGGGATCTTGAACTTGTAGGCGCAGAGCGAGCAGACTTCCTCGGTGGTGGTGTACGGCTGGACCATCAGGGTTTTGGCCGTGCAGCCGGTGTCTACTTCCTGTAGGGCCACACGCAGATAGTTCTACAGAGAGAACAACAGGCATGTGTTAAAGGAAGACTCACGCACAATATGATCTGTGAGAAATTGAATTCTTATAAAAAACAAATGTTGGCTCTACTATTCAAAACAGACTAACCAAAATCATATTAAGAAATACATATTTAGAAATAAAACAATGGAGAAAGGTCTCGATGCTTAGAAGTTGATTGGGTGGTGCAGGAATGAGTCCTAAAAGCTGGAAATGAGTCATAATTTTACCCCTTCCGGTTTCTTTCTTCTGTTTGATTTTCACATCTTGTTCTATTTCATCAGTTAATATTCTACTGGAAGTATTTTTCTGAAGTTCTATGTGTCATAAAAACGGCGGACTACTAAACCTCATCACGCTGAACATTAGCCACCTTTAGCTTAGAATTGGTGATACATGTGATACATTGTGATTTCGTTTTTTTTTGGTCAAAAGCTAGTTTTTTCGTCTGGTGCATTAATATGTGGAGTTTACCCTGCTGAACAAAATGTGTAAGCATGAAAAAAGGCCTTATTTCTACAATATTCCAAAATCCCTTTGCTTTTTGTCAAGGGATCCCTTTCAATGCTACAACCAGTACGGCCAATACACATTTGGCATTGCTGCACCACTTTACAGAAAAGCAAAACTATATCACAAGATCTTTGACTAACTGTTATATCACTTGTACATTATAATCTCATATATATACTTATAATATATATATATATATATATGTATAATTTAACCTATCAACGAAACATAGGGTGAGTACTTATACATATACAGATGATTATTTGAGGGTTAAGTTTTCTTTTAGCAGACAAACATTTCCAGGAAAAACATAACAAGAAATGAGTGATGACTCAAGCGCTGGCAGAAGAACACCATGCAGTTATGGCCATAGAAAGAAAGCAGATGCAGTTGTTAATTGTTCCACTAGAGGGTGCTTTCTACCAAAAATAAATGAATGGATCCAGATCAACATGCAGTGAGGTTAGTAGAATCTGTAGATATGATCCGTTCCACTGTCCAGGGCCGGAACACAGCTCCTTTCATGCACCTTCCCAATGCCGAGAGTGAGCTTTGGACTGATTTGGAATTGGTACTACTTAGACTCACTGCCTGGATGTTCATGGAGGGTTCAGGTCAGGCGTGATACCTGAAAGTCGTCCACAGTGGGCGCTGAGCGGGGGGTGGTGCGCCGCCTGTGCCAGTGGTGCAGCGTGTTCCTGGCCTCGGAGCTCAGCACCCGGGCGGCCTGCTCCTCCTGGAAGTTCTTGATGAGGGCCATGGCTCCGTACGCACTGGTCAGGTAGTAGCCCCCTGGAGGAGGGAGGAGGGAGGAGGGAGGAGGGGGAGGTGTACCAGTTTACATTTGATGAGAAAATCTTTGGTTTATGTACTTTTTGATGTAAATGATAAATGATTGTTTCAAAATCTCATAATTTTGTTCTGACAGCTGTGAGATTTATTACTATTGGGGTGTAAACTTCCCGTGAACTTCAGTTTTACTACTTAGTTGACAATGTCCGAAACATATTTCCCCTTAAAGCACTCGCATAGAAGTAGCTTAGTTCAACTTAAAGAAAAACAGAGAACAAGTATTTTTCTCGCTCAGCCCTCCCAGGTGGAGCCTGACGTCACTCATTCACAAAAAAGGTGGCCATTATCAAATCATAGCTATGTAAATAGTATATTACAATAATACTTTAACTAAACATTTATCTGTTAGATATTCTCATCAAATATAAAAAAAACTATAAATGGCTCCAACAAACATATAAATAATATTATAATATTACCAATATGGACGACATTTAAAAATAATATATATATATATATATATATATATATTGTCTGCTCCTATTTTATTTCATTATCTTTATTTAATTTTCATTTGTATTAGTTTTCTTGTTTTGGGCTTTCTTACCATGTGTCACTGATGGTTGAGACCAATAAACGCCATTTATACAGGCAGTGGATAAAAGTCATAATACACGTGAATACAAATAAATACCATGTTTGTATACCTATGTCAAAATGATCCATGTCTACTATTACATGTATGTCTGCCCTCCTCAATCCAAAACCTAAATGAGGGGCGTTATGGGGATGTAGGAAAAGAAACAATGCAGATCTAGTTATTTAGAAATGAAACCAAACACTAGGTAGAATCTCGTAAAATGTATCAAGAAATGGACACTTCCTCCTTTTATATAAGAGATGAATCGGTGCAGGATCAGTCATCTTTCACATTTTTAACTGAGGCTCTAGGATACACATACATGTAAGCCATTCTACAATGAGCTTAAATATTTCACTCTGGGAGGGGTCAGTCTCTGTTATCCTCTGAACCGGCGCCAGCCTATTCAAATCAAACAGCGTGTGGAATTTCCTACCAATGTCAAAAGGACTTCGCTTGCTATGTTTGTCAAGCTCTCACACAAAACCTTCCCCAAATCAGCTGAGACCACTCTGGTGAAATACCTGCGTTGGAATGCTAAACAATAATAATTGAGGAACATTAAACTTGTCTCGAAATTGCTTCATCTTCCACAGGAAAACTCTTGTTTTTATTCCAGCAGAATGTGATATAATACATGTCTTAAAAGTGGTGCTGACCATGCTACTCCAGTAACAGGGGACATTCCGTAAAGCTTCAGGTCAAATGTTGTCTGGAGCTACTTATTCATTATTCAGAGTTGATCACTACAAGAACCTAATACTATGACAGCATTGTGAATAGTTCATATACGTGACCCTTGCCCTTGATCTATTTATGATCTATTTCCATCCATTCGTCTGGAGCTGTGATGACACAGCTAAGTATTTCCTCCTCGAAAGAACTTCCTCTGTTCGGGTTATACAACATTAACCTCACACCATACTGTAATTTGCATGACCTCATGTAGGAAATATTCAACAAACATCTCCTGAAAATCATACTACTCACTACCCGATGGTACTGTATGCTATTTATGAAAGGTGTATGTTCAGCTTACGGCCGCCGGACAGCTCAGTGGAGCTGGCGGCCAATATGCGGTCTCGGCTGCCTAGTAAGCTGGTTCCATTACCGAGCTGGCCGAACAGCTCCTTTCAGTCTCTATGCTAAGCTAAGCTAAGCTAAAGCTAAAGCTAAATGCACCCAGCTCCATACTTTGTGTATAGTTAGAAGAGGTGTAAAAGCCAAATTATGTGATATTGTTCTCATTATTTAAGATCTACGGTATATAACAAGCACTTGTGTGTTTGTAAAAACGTTAGGTTGTGGTTTTCAGGGCAGCTATAGCTACAAACAATACACTAAACTAGCAAATAGGACATGCTAAAAAGAGATAAAGCCTTTATCTCATAGCCTATTATAATGTTTACATTGCATTCAATGTACAGGTTAAACAAACAAGATTCTGCATGGTATTTGGTGAGCTTTAGAGATTGTGGTAGTCTTGTTTCTCAACTTTATCATCAGTAAGGCTAGCTGTTTCCCACTGCCTCTAGTCTCTATGCTCAGCTCCATACTTAATGCATAGTTAAAAGAGGTGTGAAGGCCTCTTAATTATGTGATTTCTGGCCTAAAATTAAGTGACATTGTTTTCATGGTACATTATGAGTTATATACCAAGCAGTTATATCGATGAGTGATGTGAAGTGGGCTTCTGCACCTACCCTCTCCTTGAAGCAGAGATGGGTCCAGCAGCTCCATCATGAACTGGATCTCTGTGTCAAGCTGAGGCATGTCACACTGAGCCACCACATACGTCAGCATGGGCAGGAAGTCATCGGCACCATACATCCTCCCTGGAAGGAAGCAGACGGAGAGCAGTGAGGGAGAAGGGGGGGTAGGGGTCAGTCATACAGGTCTGACAAAGATCATCGCTGTAAATCTTAGGCTTTCTGTCGAATGAAGAATACAAAATAAAAATCGATATATCTTCACCATACCTGAGTTATCCTGCATTATGGTGTAGATGAGTTTGCACACACGCAGCAGCAATGACACCTTTTTCTCAGGGGAGTACATCTTCCTCATGTTTAGGAACTTGTGACGGATTTTCTCAATAGCCAAGGGGTCAGGAGGCACAGCTCCATCCACCCCTAACTCCTGGGGCCTCTTGGCCTTAGCCAGGGCCAGGTTCTCCTTTAGCTGCTGCAAAGCTCCACTTTTCACCTGGAAATAACAAGTTGAGTGTTAAAAGTGTGGTTAATTTACCCAGCTAACCAAGCCAGATCGCTAATAAGGTTCCTATGTAATGTCTCAAAACTCCTCTTTTGGGGATATCTTTTTCTTTTGAATTCAAAAATGGTTTGAAGGTAAGGATGAGTCTATGTTCACCCACAAAGAGACAGTTCATCCTGGTGCCGAAAGCACCAAAAAAATAAAATGTGAAAACATTCAAACTCCATAGCAAAGTCCTTTAGAAGAAATCATGACCTAGTTACACACGATAATACTCAAACCGTATGTGACTATTTCATGCAGGATCAATTTTCTTATTGCTGAACTACACCTGCCAACAGTATCACTGCAGAGACAGACGCGTGCATCTACTCATGACTAATGAGGCGTGTGCTAACCTATTTGCGGATGTAGTTCGGTTTGTACATGAAACTGCTCCCAATCTGTAGATTATCTCGAGTAACCGGGTCATGATTTCTGGATCAAGGAATTTTTTTGTTTGAAGTGTATTTTTTGAAACTTTGACAGCCAGTTACATTATATTAGAGAGAAGGCAGACATCTATACAACTGATATCTCCAACACTCAGCAACTCACATCAAACAATCTAGATTTATACATAGCACAACAAGTAAAAGGAACAATATGTATTTTTTATTTTGACATGAATCGTCCCTTTAAAAAATAAGATTTTGAGATGTTATTGTGAAATTAAATGATTCCGTCTTTTACCTGGAAGTCATGTAAAGCCACCTCGATCACACTCTTCAGAGGCTTCAGGACACACTTGTGCATGGCCTTCTCTAGCACCTGGTCTGTAGAAGATACAAAGTCAATCATTGTTGAAGATAACAAGACACATCAACCACAAAAAGGTAAAATGGCTCTGCCAGATGCTAGAAGTGTTGTAAACTCTACTATTACTGTATATAAAGAAGGTCAAAGCACTCTGATTTAATCCAGAAACGTTACAAACAAATAAACATTCAACATGTTCTGCATAGCCAGCTAAGGCCACACCAAACATAACCAATAGGCGCTTTCACACCGCAGTACTTTTCCCACAAAGGTTCATGAGAATTTAGTTCATGAGAACTCTTTAGTTCTCATGAACTAAATTCAGATCGCGTTCACACCGGAATAAATTCCCTGAGGGTGGATTAGGCAAATGAAGCCGCTGACGTCACTTCTTCTTCTTCTGCTTTGGGTTTACTGGCAGGCCGCAAACGAAGTCCATGGCCGGAAGTCCACGGCCGGAAGTCCCCGGAGTTGGGGAAGGCTGGGAGTCCCAGCAGCTTCTACTGAAGCCTTCCGAGTAAATCGCCAGAACGCCGACACCTCCTCATCTCCACCGCTCCCATGTTTTATTTTGTGTTGCCATAAATTAGTCTCTTTGCGTTTGTGTGCTGGGCTAATGCTAATGCTAATAATGCTAATGCAAGGATAATAAAATGGCAGCTTCACAAAACTTTTAGGGAGTTTTACGGGGCGTGGTTTGCAATCCGCCCAGCCAATCAGACATAGGAACCTTTTTCTCCCACGAAAGTACCTGCTCTCTAGAGCCGCGTTCACACCGCAGTACTTTTCACACTTTAATTCCGATATAGTTCCGAAATGTTGCGTTCACACCAAAAAGAGCCGGAACTAAAATTAGTTCATCAGAACCTTTTTTACCCCCTTTTCCGTCCCTGCTAGAGAGCAGGGACTTTCGTGGGAGAAAAAGGTTCCTATGTCTGATTGGCTGGGCGGATTGCAAACCACGCCCCGTAAAACTCCCAAAAAGTTTTGTGAAGCCGCCATTTTATTATTTTTGCATTAGTATTAGCATTAGCCCAGCGCAGAAACGCAGAGAGACTAACTTATGGCAACACAAAAGAAAACATGGGAGTGGTAGAGATGAGGAGGTGTCGGCGTTCTGGCGATTTACTCGGAAGGCTTCAGTAGAAGCTGCTGAAAGTCCCAGCAGCTTCTACTGAAGCCTTCCCCAACTCCGGGGACTTTGGGTGGCAGTATACGCCATGAAGTGGTTTGCGGTCGGCCAGTAAACCCAAAGCAGAAGAAGAAGTGACGTCAGTGGCTTCATTTGCGTAACCCTCCCCCAGGGACTTATTCCGGTGTGAACGCGATCTGTACTTCAGGAGAACTAAAGAGTTCTCATGAACCTTTGTGGGAAAAGTACTGCGGTGTGAATGCACCTTAGCAGGGACGGAAAAGGGGGTAAAAAGGTTCTCATGAACTAATTTTAGTGAACGCAACATTTCGGAACTATATCGGAACTAAAGTGGGAAAAGTACTGCGGTGTGAAAGCGCCTATAAACAATTATATTAAGTTCATCGGACCTAATCCTGATCCCAAACAATACACTGTGGGGATTAACTGGGGTCAATTTCAAACTCTCCCAAATCCCAAACATGTATTTTATAATCCAATACATAAAACATTTTAAAAACAGATTTGTCAGGCCAATTATTCAATTTTTCTCAATCCTAGCCTCAGGCAGGTATTCCTGCTGAAGACATACATCCTTTGAAAGTCATACATACATATAGTTTAAATTGTTAAAAAACAGTTTTTTACTAAACATTGCTTAAACCAAGCAACCATTTATGCAGATGTTTAACGAAAGTCACTGATAATGTTCTGTATTTCTTCTGCATCTGTTTCTTTAAATGGTAATACAGACATTCACTTTTTGCACATATTATAAATAATGTGCTGACGGATGCTCCCTCATTAGGTTTAAATTACTAAATTAATTGTCATTAAAAAACTGAACGCAACTTTATACACTTTTGTTATGTATATGTAGTATCATGTGTATATAGATTTCCCTTTTTTTGGTAGATTTGGCATTCTTTAGATACTATATTGATATAAAACGTTTCTACTGTTGATATCATATATTACTGTTTATGTTTTCTTTAATTTGTATTTTATTATATTTATTTTATTTTTTAACTCATGTGTAATACTTTTTGTGATGAACTTTCTGCTGCTGTAACAAAACAATTTCCCAATTTGGGATAAATAAAGTATATCTAATGTAATCTAATTAGTAAGGAGAACTACATTTGTACGTTTTAAAACATAATGATAAAATGAAGCAAAACAAATCTAAATACTTCAGAATTCCTGGTTTTCAACAGCTCTCACAAAGGAAATAAATGACTAGTCTCAAAGTGTGGCACGTCAGGTTCCACCTCATACATTACATATTTGCTATTTACTGTGCAGCTGAGCAACCTGTTTAGTACAATCTCTTGTTTGAAGATTGTCTGACCTTGACAAATCCAACCCTATTTATAAGCAACATTCATTGAGCTAGCGTGCTGCAAAAAGCTACAATGGCTCCATCTGTACCTCGGATCTACATACATAGGCTTCAAATCATTCTCTGCCTACCTCAGCTATGTACAGCTTGTTTGCATTTACACAATTGCTTCCTTTAGTTCACTGGCAGCCTCCAGGCAGTGTTTATGCAATGAGTTCCACAGAGCCAAGCGCACGCTTTGTAACCGCGTAAACAAGCCAGCATGCACATACAAGAATTCTGTTCTTGTGGAGAAATGTCTGAATTTATGGTGAGTCAGAGAGGGGAATGTGCTGCACTACAGAACAAGCCTCCACACCGTGTCCGGGAGAGAAGTGAAGGGGGTCGCCTGAGGTGAGGGTTCAGCTCTTCATAGCACACCCCCAGACCAATACATCTGAAGTCAAGAACAAGGGGAGCCCTGGGCTGGGTTCATCACACAGACCATGTGTGTACACAGGGAGGAACTGAGGCTAGTGAGGACACACTGCTGGACACACTAGTAGGTAGGGGCGCACACACACACACACACACACACACACACACACACACACACACACACACACACACACACACACACACACACACAGATACCCTCCAGAAAGGCTCATATCCTTTGTATATTGAGCGATGTTTGCCATTGAGCTTTATCTAGCCTGTTCAAAGGCTTCCCTCGACTGGAATGACCTTTGGGAGAGTCTGTGATAAACATTCACAAATACCAGCAAGCACATACGCTAAAAACGTAAGAAACACCTCTAAAGTTATGTAGACAAAAGCATAACAAAAGCCCTACATTAGGGTGTGTGGAAAGCTGTAGACCCACCCTTTGTAAAAATAAACAATCATTTACCTGACCTGGCAACATGATAATTAAATAGATATATTATATGTCAATTTTACATAAATAATATAATATAATGTAAATAATAAATACAAAAAGTGATGCCATTATATTGTCTCTAAAATGACTTGAATTCAAGCTCAGCTAAAACTAATAAACTTTATTTTTGAAATCCTTTTACAATGTTTCTTTATTCACCTCTCTAAAGAGGACATTTGTGAGCATGAGGCTTTATGTGCATATCCGTGCTCTGTTAGCACAACTAGAATGGATCTCTTCTCTGTCTCTGAACAAGGCTTTGCTGTTATTGTTTACAATGAACAAGGGACGTGTGATGAGTGCAAAGACATACTTACATATTCATGCTGGAGTCTACAGTAATAGGATTTGAATGAAATGTCGCTCTGATGGAGTTGCTTTTGCCTGAATATTTTATTTTTACAGTCAATATGACCTCAATAGAGCATGTAAACAATTTGGCTACGACTTAATAGTGTATGGATGTGGCTTGTTAAAGTTGTTTGACACAATAGCCAATAAGGGAGCTGAGTTTCATTTATTTGCTCAATGTTGTCCAAACACAAACAGCCATACATTAAATGTGCCTCCATAGACAGAAACTACAAATCTTTCTTAACATGATCAAATATAGGTTTATATTGAGCCTGCCTTTCAAAAGAGCCTCAACAGCAATGTGAGCTGATGCCCACCAACATGAGCCAAGAATAACTCTTTGGGGCAGAGCACACTGGAATTTATGTAACTCAACACCAGTAATGGGGCAGTCTAATATGGAAAACTTCTACTAGTATGTTCGATTCCCAAGACGATGGCAAGCCTAAACACTCACTGAACACTGTCAACCAATGAGGTCATTTTCAAATCCTTTTCTGAAGCAACACCAAGGAGTTTGTACCACTTAAGTTGTACTAGACGGAAAACTTGAAGGGAAGTGAGTGCTGCCAGAAATGGGATATAAGTTTAAAAAAACACACGTACCCACGCATGCATGAGCAGTTGTTTCATAAATGCACAAATCCACTATGCAACCAGTTACTCCAATAAGTACTGTATATTGAACTCTACGGTTTAGAAGATAGTCAATCTTTTTGGTTGACTTACCGATCTGGTCCTCAGGTATGAGGGACTCTAGAGGGGGGTCCAGTTCGGAGCTCTGGCGCAGGTAAGCCTTCATTTGCGTCATAAATTGCCTGAGAGTCTGCAGAAAATCCGTCCCTGAGGTGTGACAGCCTCGGTTCTCCTGGACAAAGCTGATGTAGTCCTGGACCAGGGAGCCAAAATAAGAGCTTTTGTCCCGGGACATCTCTGCGATCCTCTTCACCGCCCGTCTTTCCGGGGTCATGAGGGAGCTCAGCATGCCGCTCACCTTGCGGAAACGTCCCTTCAGCGCCCTGGGCAGGATGAAGGACCCCCCGCCCAGACTCACACCAACCCTTCGCCTTCGCGCTTTGAAGGACGGACGGTGGCGCATTTCTAGGTCCGTCTCCAAACTGACCCCGTAGTCCTCGTCATCTTCGTCCACATCATCGTCGTCGTCGCTGCTATCCTCCACCGTGTCTTGGTGATTCAGGTGTCGGGACGGGCTAGGGGCCAGGCCCAGGGAGAATCCTGGAGAATGTGAGTATTCCAGTGAGTCAGAGGAGGAAGTGGACATGCTCATGTCACTGAGCCGCTGGCGTCCCCGCTCCTTAGGAGTGGACGGACTCCCGGCGTTACCCTCCAGCAGAGCATCAGCTGCTGTAGGCTGGCAGGGTGGAAGCTTGGCACGAGACAGAGCTTTGGCGATGGTCTCATCATCCAGGGCGATGTGGCAGCGGTGAGATTCCAGATCGGGCTTCTTAGGCCTTGGAGGGGGGGGGTTTGACGGCACAGGGATCGGTGGACTGGCAGTCTTGGAGGGGCTGCCCTGTTTGCCCCCCATCGATGGCCGAGCCGGCGCTTGGCGCTTTGTGGAAGTTGGTTGTTGCCTTGGAGACACAGTGACAGCCACTGGCATGCTCTTGGGTCTGGTGGTAGCTGCTGGAGGTCCAGGAGGTGGGGGGGCAGGGCGTCGGCGAGGCATGGAGCGGGGGGGGAGGAGGGCGGGGGGGAGGTGTCCGAGATTTGCCGTTCAGTTTGACCTTGTCCACGTGCTGCTCGATACCTGGGCTGCTGCTCAGCTTCAAGGACTTCCCCTCATTCTCTAGGTCTTCATCGGACCTGACGGCATGTGTCGGCGGATCGTCCTCACAGCGGGGGGGGCGGCGATGCGTCTGGAGGAACAGGGGGGTGACGAAGCACAGGGGGCCGCTGGAGTGTCTTCTCTCCAGACGAAAGGAGGGTGGAGAGGCGCAGGAGCGTAGGGTAGGGGGGGCACTGTCGCAGTGGGCCCCGGTGTGTCTCTGCTGAGACTCCTCCCCTTCCCTGTTCCTGTTGCTCCGCTGGGGGCTGAGGGTCCGGCTCAGAGGGCGGCAGGCACGGGGGAAGGTGCGGTGTTGACTGCACAGGGCAGAGTCCCAGAAGCCTGTAACACAAACACACACACATTCAGAGGCAAACATTAACTAACTTTAAGCTACACACATACCTCTCCTCAATTCAAGGTTCAGAGAAAGGGTATGTCCTTGAGTTTTCAAATAAAATGTAAGTCCAAGACAAGAAGAAAGAAGAACAAAGACAGCAATCTCAACTATCTCTCACCCAGCAGTTCAAAAGTTTCCTAAAAGTCTTTCTAAGTGTTCTCTTTGCCTGTCTTTAGCTGCGTCTATCGTCTCTCTGGTGTCCGGAGCGCTGTGAGTTCAGTATCCTGGCTGCGACTCACTGGGTGCCGGCACACACCCAGAGAGGGAGTCGCCCATTCTAAAGACAGAGTGGGAGGGCACAACCACGGCACGCAGTTCCAGTTCCTCCACTCCTTCCTGCTCTGTTTTCCTCTCTCTAAATTCTACATGCTGCTTTCCTGTTGCTCTGGGACACGTTTCTGATGTAACAGCACTATTGCTGTCAGAAATCCTTATTTCTGCCTTTCTTCTTTTTCTATATTCAGTGCAAGTGTCCCATTACATTGAAAGGCATTTACTCCCATGTTGATGTTCCATTGAATCATTCCATTGTTTTCAGCTGTTTAGCCAAGACTGTTGTCACGCTAACACACTGAGCTTTAAAAGCCACTGGAAAGACTCTTTTAAGTCCTGACATGTATTTACAACACAATCTGAAAGAAAACATGCTGCTTCAACACATGTCGCAGAATAAGCCCAGTGATGACTGCTCCTGCAGGTTCAAAATGGAGACGTTACTATTGCTCTCATTCCTCGGGCAATAAAGGAGCCGGGTCCGACAGTTTCATATGTCTTCTAACACCCCCTCGCCTGGAGACTGAAATGTGCCCGTGGTATTCCTGCTGCTCCGTGTGAGCACGGACCACCTGACTCTGGGGTCTGTCTGCAGAGAGACTGCAGCGGGAGGCCAACTGTAAATAGCACATGTAATACTGACTGACCTTAATAAAGTGTACTCTGACTTTACAAAGAGGAGTTTTGTTCTATCAAATATATGAAATGTATAATATTTGATTGAAAAAGGACAACAAATGATTAGATAAAAGCCAATATTCAAATGCATAAAGGCAGGGTAGCAAAATAATATGCTGTATCATAATAGTTTACTGAAAACAATTCAGCTTTCATTCACTAATGCTTTTTTGTTACTGTCAATAAAACATCTTGCAGATTTTTCCAAGTAAAAGCAGGAACAGGGGCAAATGTGCACTTTGACAAACTACAGGGATTTCATGTAAAACATCTCTGCAGGAAGTCTTTAGATGATTACATGGTAGCTTATTAGCTATCAAAGAGGACTGCTCATGTTCAGGTTCACATTGGTACTTTGTGACTCTACTGTGACAGCCAGAAACTCCCTCTGGAGGGAACTCTGGGATTTGAGTCATTGCAGACCATTTACATGCACAGAAACCTAAGGGAGCAGATCATAAAACTCCCTGCTAAAGCATGATATGAAATACACTATATTAACAGGGTATATGAATTGTGACATGAATATCTGCTATAAATAGGTTCATTATAATATTCCACTCCATGCCCTCTGAAAAGGCAAATCAGTTGCAATGCAAATGTTATATACAAAGGTCTTCGTACTAACGTGTGTTTGTGTTTCACATGTGCTCAGATTTACAACATATAATAAAAGCGCTTTTCTGTCTTTAAATAGAAGCTTTCCAGTGGAGAAGGGGAGTTTCCCTAAAAGAGGCTCTCAAGCTGTCTATCCCTCTCGACTTCCAACGTAAGAACACCAGCTACCATTCACAGAAATGCCAGTGTGCACAAATAACAAGCCATTTTCTTCAGTAGCTATACAACTGTTTACTGCTTTAACATTTTTCTACACTTCATACGCCTTGTGTGTTTTCATACTTGTCTGAATGTGGTGTGATGTGTGTTTGGAGAGGCCACTCCCTTCCCCCCCACACTAAGCACTAAACTATGCTGTAGGCTCCTGCTGTAGGAAGCTGACTCACATGCACAGTGGCTGAGCTGAGAATAACTTGACAGATGAAGTGTCTAAAGGAGGAATCTGATCTGAATGATCAGCAAAGAACAATAAATAAAACCAATGACTTGGTGTGTTATCTTTGTTTGCTTTCTTACTTGACATGACTGTGTGCATGTAATAAAAGGTGGAGCCCTATCAGGCAAGAGGCACCACTAGATTGAGCATAATGTAGTATATTAAAAACAGGTCATTCAATAATGGGGTTTTCCTGTTTGCTTTAGCCACAACATTGAGTCAAAGACATGCATATTGAATATCAAATAAATAGATTAATTTCGACAATTTGTGTGTGTTCAGACTGTTCATCTAAAAATGTTCTTATCATAAATGATGGTAAAAGAAAAAATGGACAACATTTTCATCATGATGGATTTCTTTTCTCAGACAGACTCTAAGACCCCATTTACACGGGAACGTATGCGTTTTCAAAAAAGTCTTCCATTCACACGCATTCGGCTCAATTAACGTATCCGTTCACACGAGACCGCTGGAAACGCAGGAAACGCTGTAGTACATATGCCAGGCCGGTAAGTGGCGCTGCTGCCGCCACAAAATACACCAAGAGCAGCGAAGAAGATCCCGGAGCATGGTTGCCATGGTTGCCCTTCTGTTTATTCTCCGCGGTGGACGGCGTGTGCTCCTGCTGTAAATCTCTCCGGTAGTCCACCAGCAGATGACAAACACCCACCTCTCCGCCTCTTCCAAGGGACGAGGGAACCGTGCGGCAGAGTTTCAGTTAAACATTGTTTTTCGCCGGTCAACATGTCCGTTAAAGTTTAAATCTTTCATACAAAATTTGAAAAGTGTCGGTCAGAGGTCTTCTTTGTTATTTATTGAGCTTTAAAACAAATTGATAACGAGTCGACTCTTTATAATAATATAAGAATAATAAACTGAGTTTTCCTCCCCCTCTTCTGACAGCCCAGCAGCTGATCTCTGAGCAGGAGAGGTGGGGAGAGGGAGGCGGGGCTATGGCTTCATCATTATCAGGAAATGATCGTATAGGGCGTACACACCGAGCCGTTTGTCCCCCAGAGCGCTCCGTTTGCAGATCTATCCACCTTGGGACCCGTTATCGTTTGCGGGGTCTGTTTCTATCGGTTTGTTACGGCCTTGTGTAAACGAAAGGGCTATACGCAAGAGAAACTATGCGGATACAACCCGTATCGTCCTCGTGTAAACGGGGTCTAAGTCCCTGCAGTATTCTACAGATGGGTTATTAATTAAACAAATGGTGAGAAATATATCTAAAAATATGTTGCATACTTCAATAAAATAGGTGATTCATTATAAAAACTTGCAACAACAGCAGTATAGTCATTTAAGATGCGTTACTGCAGAACTTCAAACAAGAAATGAATAACGAGTGTACCTGCTCCCAGCTGAGCCGCCTCCTCCAGCTCTTTCTGAGTCTTGGCCGATGCAATGGCCTCTGGGAGTTTGAGTGTGAAAGGCAGGACATCCCTAAGTGAAGATGAACAGGCAATAATGTTATAGAAAATAAACATTCAATCAAATCAAATCAACGTTTATTTATATAGTCTTATTCCACAGGCAATAAGACTGTTAAACACCTGAACTAAGAACATCCATAACATTCATCTGTTTGCAACTTACACATTGTGTATCACTTGTATATAGACTCTGGCACTACTTCTATTCTATTTTATTGTATTTACTTGCACTATTCTATCTGTTTTATTGTGTTGCACTGTTGGAGGAGCCTGGGACCTAAGATTTCCATCGACATAACTACACTGTAGCTATGTACGAATGACAATAAAAGCCTTGAATCCTTGAATCTAGTCTAATATCACAAAACACGTTTGTCTCAGTGGGCTTTACAGAAATAAAATAAATAAAAATAAAATGACAGTAAAATAATGAAAAGACAAGATAGAGTGTAAAATACCAATAGAAAGAAAATGAATTAAAATGCAAAAAAAGACAATAAAAATGCAATAAGACAATAAAATCAAATACCACCAAATGTAGGAAGCAGGAGGACGAACATAGGGAATAATCTGAAACCAGCTCTAACTAAAGCCTTTGTTCAAAAGGAAGGATA
This sequence comes from Gymnodraco acuticeps, assembly GCF_902827175.1. Classification (NCBI taxonomy): domain Eukaryota; kingdom Metazoa; phylum Chordata; class Actinopteri; order Perciformes; family Bathydraconidae; genus Gymnodraco; species Gymnodraco acuticeps. The sequence continues at coordinate 312,631 of NW_022990449.1, forward strand.
CAATAACACAAAGGATCTAAACATTAGTAGTGAGAGTTATGAAATGTTGTTATTGTAACTGTGACATCACCCTGTTTAATGGTCAGTGTTAGTGGGCATTGTCCTCATTTGACAGCAATAAACCCAAACTAAAGTGATGATGCCACCACTGGCACACAGAGAAGTGAAAACACTACCTTTGTTTTTACTTTCACAGCCATAGAATAAAGCTTAGCCTTGAGCATGGAAGTCTAAATGTAGCTATAAAAAATGAAATTAGACTAACGTTGTATATTCACGAGAAATAAAAATCACACATTTACATGAAAGAAACTTGAATATTCTCTGAGAATAAAGTCATAAATTAACAAGTTAAAAAATCAAATTGACTCACAGATGGTGTGTATTATGCCTGCAGTTGATGACCAAATATATTGTAATTGAAGGGCTGATTTTGGAATAAGGAAATACTGGTGATTAAAGCACAGACTGCTGTGAATTGGGCCTATTCAGAAGAAAACAACATGAACCAGATATTAGCATTAGCAATCCCCTTGCTTTGTACTTCTTCTTTTTTTTACAAAAATGTTCGTGATATACCTTCATACTTGAATCATCCTCCTATCACAGACAAATAAACGGAGAGATAGAGAAAAGAACAATTCTCTGGTGTTTTACCTGCTTATACAGTAGAAAGCCACGAGGCGAAACAGATCCGCAAAGCTGATCCCAGATTCCTCAAGAGAAAAGGCTGTAAGAAACAAAATATGCACACTTATATTTAATAGAAAGACGTTGTTGATTATGTGGCATTTACTCTTTCACATTTAATATTCAGCCACTATTTCAAGAAAGTATGCTGGATGATCAACGAGAAATAAAAATGACTACAGAATTTAATTTCCCAAAGAAGCATTTTGTGCACAAGAAAAACTTAGCAAAGCAGTCGGTCAGACTAAACTGGAGAGCAACTGACCCACATCTGACGCAGGCCAAAGACACACCCCCCCCCCCTCCTCCCATGTGTGCTGTCATTTCAGCAGGAAACATCCACAGCTGGTGTGTGGTCACACTCTGTCACAGCTCCAGGACTAATCCCAAGTACTGCTGCAATGTGCTCAATGTTGGTCTAAATATTGTCAAAGCACAGGTACAAATATGACGACAATCTTTGTTTGTGTGCAATGAGATCACTAATGTTAGACACTATCATGTTTTTTACTCGTACTGTATGGAATTTATTATCCTTTTTTAAGTGCAAGTATAACCACACACACACACACACACACACACACACACACACACACACACACACACACACACACACACACACACACACACACACACACACACACACACACACACACACACACACACACACACACACACACACACACACACACACACACACACACACACACACACACACACACACACACACACACACACAATCAGTCCAAACTGGCTTCACTCTGGTCATGTGATTTTATTTCTTATTAACGTACAGGAAATGACATCATTAACTCTCAAACCTCGAGTACAGTATGACTGCAGAGGTGTCTGTGGTTGAGTGAGACATAATCAGCGGACCAAAGGAAATTGAAAGACCACAATTAAGGACCTGAGTCCAACAGATCAAACATGGACTAGGGTTGCGTTCGGATAGTTTAAAAATCAGCTCCTAAATTCTAACCCTATCTCCTATTCCTTGACCTCTGAGTGAAACGTCACGGGGTTAAGGGATAGTGGATAGGAGAATTCAAAAGGACTTAGGAGAAGAGACAGCGGTACTTTAGAGAATCCGACTGCACTTTCACTATCCGACGTGTTTATGATGCGCCAGCGGACGTCATGAATGTGCGTCTGCTGCTGTGGGGAAACTATGGAAACTACAGTTTCCTATACAGCGGACTACAACATGGATGTTTAATAAGATCGAGGGACTCCTGTAAACTCATCTAGAGACTCTGCACCGTGCTCTGATGCTGTTGCTTTGCTTTATGAACGTGGACAACAGAGAAACATATTCTTCATGACCAAAGTTGGAATTGAAATAAAAAAGGAAAGTGAAACGTATGCTCCTCACCCTCTCCCTCCGGTCTACATTAATACAAATGATCCCAATACGTATGATTGTATGAAAATATCTTAAAATCATAAATGTATTTATTATAAACGTTAGTCCTTAACATCTATCACTGTGTATATCACCATTCAAACATCTTTTAAAAGTTGAACAACCCCACACAGCTCAGTGAGATGTTGACTTTATTTGATCATTTCAGTAAAAACTAACGTTCATATTTCTCTCTTTGATTATAATACTGATGAACGTTCAGAAAAAAGCACTTTGGCAACTTACCACATACGTTTTAAAAAGCTTAATAAGCATCGTAACTTTCATGATATAATTTCTCCGTCATAATCGTTTGTGTCCGTGAACGGCCGACTGTTGTGTGACGTAAATGCTGCGGCTGCAATGCATTGTGGGGAAACATTTTCTCCTCTCCTTTTGGTTAGGGAGGCCCAGTGGTTCCTAAGCTAAAGGAGGTTATAAAGGAAGTTTGAAACCTCCTTTCCTATCATTCTAGAGAATTAGAACGGCACTTATCATGGCTGCCACTGAGGGACTTCCGGGTCATTTCACTCCGTTAGGAAGGTTCCTAAGCTAAATGGACTATTGGAACGCAGCCCAGCTCTCCTCAACCCTAAATTATAATATAATCCCTCTCCTGCAGAACATCTGGAGCAGATTCCTTTACACCAGCTTGGCCAATAGTACAATATACTTTCTTTATCTTTTCCTCCTTGTTTTTTTCATGTAAGGATTACTTATGTTTGTCTTAATTACTGTGAAAAATGATAATAAGAAAGGTAATACACTGGTCGCTTACTGTACTGGCTCTCTCTGACAGGGAGGTGGCTGATGGGAGTTCCGCTCTGATCCTCCTTCAGACGCACAGACAGAATCTTCCTCTGTAAAGCTGCCGACTTCCTCACCAGGAACACCTGAACCATGAAGGGTTGGGGTTAGGACATCATGAAATATAATACAATCTTAAAAGATGTGTCTGTCAGCATGGTGGCTCCTCACCCCCGGGGGCTGTGTGAGCAGAATGCGAGTGGCCTCCTCCTCACTGACGGCCAGCAGCAGCCACACCGGGTGGGTCTGAGTCAGTCGCTCCAACACGCTCATCCTCCTGCGCAGCGAGTCGTACCCAGAATCCCTTTCACCCCCGAGACCGGCACAGCTGGGGGACTGCAGGTAAACACCGCACACTTCAGCCTCCAGCCTGGCAGAGAGAGGAAGAAGAAGAAGAAGAAGAAGAAGAAGAAGAAGAAGAAGAAGAAGAAGAAGAAGAAGAAGAAGAAGAAGAAGAAGAAGAAGAAGAAGAAGAAGAAGAAGAAGAAGAAGAAGAAGAAGAAGAAGAAGAAGAAGAAGAAGAAGAAGAAGAAGAAGAAGAAAGAAAATGAAACACTTTTGCCATCTGCTGGTGAAAGTGAGTACCTATGTGTCAGAGGCTTTTATAAATACTGTCCAAAGACAATTCATTATTATTAATTATCCCTGTTTAAAAAAGATGTAGCAGTAATTTGATTATATATTTTTTTAATGTAACTGTAAGGAAACACAGTTACACTTTCCTGTATCTTGATTGCGTAATCCAATTACATGTAATCCGTTAATCCCAAAGCCTGGTTATTACCATACATTCTTAGAAAGAGAAAACATGTTTAGTGAGGTCACAGTGACCTTGACCTTTGATCATCATACATGTAATCAGTTCATGCGGATGTTTGTGTCATTTTCTCCAAGCATTCCTTAATGATCCCATTCCTGAGAATGTGACGGACGGATCAAAACTTCCGGCCGCTGTCAGTTCGATAAAAGATAAGTCAAACATTCTTACCCCTGTAAATCCATGGGCTCTTTGTCAAACGTTAGAGGGGTCTGCACCATCTCTCGCTTCAGCTCTCCGATCTCAGACGCAAACGTGTCAATCAGCTGGAGGGAGACAGAATGAGAGGCTTGACTGATGAGGAAACATAAGAAGGAGAAGAGGAGGGGGAACAGCTGTAAACGAAACCGACAGCAATGCTAAACGATAAACTAGGAAGCAAGGAACAGAGAGTGGGGGACGGAGGGCTGGTAACCGTTCTCCCTGTGTGTGGACCTCCTTTACTACAGGCAGGAAACATGGAAACAAAGCATTTTCAAAAATGACCCATATCAACTTCCACTGGGAAACGGGAAATTCAGTCTGGGAAGGAAGGCTTCAAAGATCGAACCTCCTGTATCATTCATGACGGGCTATTTTCAGGCTGACAGAGACAAGGAGAGTCTTACAAATACATGTTATAGAACTCATTATTCAACAGCGTGAACAGTTGAAAGGAAATCTACTGACAGTGTAGGATTGTGTCGTCATTTTTAGACCACAACTATTTAAGGATTATAATACTGCTGACACAGATATTACATTTGTTTTACATGATCCACACAAAGGATATCAGAACACTCCTGTGGTCGGATGTAGAAAATAAGGAGACGATGGACATGAAGTAGAGTTAGTCAGTTAGTTAGCTTTGGACACAATCAAAAGTATGCCGAATTAGCTATTAGACTTTTCAGTTGGTCTTGTGTCCTTAAATGTATATAAAACTATCACTTTGATACTGAATTTTTTTTAAAGCATGACTTGATTTTCAGGTTCATATCAGTATGTAGTGTCTCTACTTTAAAGGGTCCTCTCCTGCTGATGTTCAGGTGTATATCAGTATGTGGTGTCTCTACTTTAAAGAGTCCTCTCCTGCTGATGTTCAGGTGTATATCAGTATGTAGTGTCTCTACTTTAAAGAGTCCTCTCCTGCTGATGTTCAGGTGTATATCAGTATGTAGTGTCTCTACTTTAAAGAGTACTCTCCTGCTGATGTTCAGGTGTATATCAGTATGTAGTGTCTCTACTTTAAAGAGTCCTCTCCTGCTGATGTTCAGGTGTATATCAGTATGTAGTGTCTCTACTTTAAAGAGTACTCTCCTGCTGATGTTCAGGTGTATATCAGTATGTAGTGTCTCTACTTTAAAGAGTCCTCTCCTGCTGATGTTCAGGTGTATATCAGTATATAGTGTCTCTACTTTAAAGAGTCCTCTCCTGCTGATGTTCAGCTTCATATCAGTATGTAGTGTCTCTACTTTAAAGAGTCCTCTCCTGCTGATGTTCAGGTGTATATCAGTATGTAGTGTCTCTACTTTAAAGAGTCCTCTCCTGCTGATGTTCAGGTGTATATCAGTATGTAGTGTCTCTACTTTAAAGAGTACTCTCCTGCTGATGTTCAGGTGTATATCAGTATGTAGTGTCTCTACTTTAAAGAGTCCTCTCCTGCTGATGTTCAGGTGTATATCAGTATGTAGTGTCTCTACTTTAAAGAATCCTCTCCTGCTGATGTTCAGGTGTATATCAGTATGTAGTCTCTCTACTTTAAAGAGTCCTCTCCTGCTGATGTTCAGGTGTATATCAGTATGTAGTGTCTCTACTTTAAAGAGTCCTCTCCTGCTGATGTTCAGGTGTATATCAGTATGTAGTGTCTCTACTTTAAAGAGTCCTCTCCTGCTGATGTTCAGGTGTATATCAGTATGTAGTGTCTCTACTTTAAAGAGTCCTCTCCTGCTGATGTTCAGGTGTATATCAGTATGTAGTGTCTCTACTTTAAAGAGTCCTCTCCTGCTGATGTTCAGGTGTATATCAGTATGTAGTGTCTCTACTTTAAAGAATCCTCTCCTGCTGATGTTCAGGTGTATATCAGTATGTAGTGTCTCTACTTTAAAGAGTCCTCTCCTGCTGATGTTCAGGTGTATATCAGTATGTAGTGTCTCTACTTTAAAGAGTCCTCTCCTGCTGATGTTCAGCTGTATATCAGTATGTAGTGTCTCTACTTTAAAGAGTCCTCTCCTGCTGATGTTCAGGTGTATATCAGTATGTAGTGTCTCTACTTTAAAGAGTCCTCTCCTGCTGATGTTCAGGTGTATATCAGTATGTAGTGTCTCTACTTTAAAGAGACCTCTCCTGCTGATGTTCAGGTGTATATCAGTATGTAGTGTCTCTACTTTAAAGAGTCCTCTCCTGCTGATGTTCAGGTGTATATCAGTATGTAGTGTCTCTACTTTAAAGAGTCCTCTCCTGCTGATGTTCAGGTGTATATCAGTATGTAGTGTCTCTACTTTAAAGAGTACTCTCCTGCTGATGTTCAGGTGTATATCAGTATGTAGTGTCTCTACTTTAAAGAGTCCTCTCCTGCTGATGTTCAGGTGTATATCAGTATATAGTGTCTCTACTTTAAAGAGTCCTCTCCTGCTGATGTTCAGCTTCATATCAGTATGTAGTGTCTCTACTTTAAAGAGTCCTCTCCTGCTGATGTTCAGGTGTATATCAGTATGTAGTGTCTCTACTTTAAAGAGTCCTCTCCTGCTGATGTTCAGGTGTATATCAGTATGTAGTCTCTCTTACTTTAAAGAGTCCTCTCCTGCTGATGTTCAGGTGTATATCAGTATGTAGTCTCTCTACTTTAAAGAGTCCTCTCCTGCTGATGTTCAGGTGTATATCAGTATGTAGTGTCTCTACTTTAAAGAGTCCTCTCCTGCTGATGTTCAGGTGTATATCAGTATGTAGTGTCTCTACTTAAAGAGTCCTCTCCTGCTGATGTTCAGGTGTATATCAGTATGTAGTGTCTCTACTTTAAAGAAGTCCTCTCCTGCTGATGTTCAGGTGTATATCAGTATGTAGTGTCTCTACTTAAAGAAGTCCTCTCCTGCTGATGTTCAGGTGTTATCAGTATGTAGTGTCTCTACTTTAAAGAGTTCCTCTCCTGCTGATGTTCAGGTGTATATCGTATGTAGTGTCTCTACTTTAAAGAGTCCTCTCCTGCTGATGTTCAGCTGTATATCAGTATGTAGTGTCTCTACTTTAAAGAGTCCTCTCCTGCTGATGTTCAGGTGTATATCAGTATGTAGTGTCTCTACTTTAAAGAGTCCTCTCCTGCTGATGTTCAGGTGTATATCAGTATGTAGTGTCTCTACTTTAAAGAGTCCTCTCCTGCTGATGTTCAGCTGTATATCAGTATGTAGTGTCTCTACTTTAAAGAGTCCTCTCCTGCTGATGTTCAGGTGTATATCAGTATGTAGTGTCTCTACTTTAAAGAGTCCTCTCCTGCTGATGTTCAGGTGTATATCAGTATGTAGTGTCTCTACTTTAAAGAGTCCTCTCCTGCTGATGTTCAGGTGTATATCAGTATGTAGTGTCTCTACTTTAAAGAGTCCTCTCCTGCTGATGTGCAGGTGTATATCAGTATGTAGTGTCTCTACTCTGACATGTCTCCATGCTTTAATGTTCAAAAAGCTCTTTATTTCTCTCATACTGCAGCACCTCTTTTCACCCTCTGTCTGAAACCAGAGCCCAGTCTGCTCTGATTGGTTAGCTGGCCGGCTCTTTTGGGATTGGTCAATCTCTTAGAATTGTGTTGGAAAGGTCCTGCTCCTTAGTCACATACAATGTGTTAGAGCGCTATCAAATAGAAGCACAGTGTTACACAGTGAAGTCATTATGTTATGGAAGTCAACAAAGGAGTCCAATGGAGGCGTTTCAGGGCCTCTTTAATGGACACATTGAATATATTGGTATCCTCAAGAAGTGTGAGAGTCATGATGAATTGAAAATAATGTGTATCATGTCTGGGTTTTCACATGTGATTGAGTTATGACAGAAGTAGTGCAATTTCTGACACACATTGTAACAATCTAGTTCCACATGAGTCATGTCCATAAACTGTGTGTCACGCTGTGTGTCACGCTGTGTGTCATGCTGCTGAAACTGCTGATGGTGTTGAAATGGCTTGATATATGTCCCTTTCACCCCATGCAGCCTCTTTGCCTTCTCTGACTCAACGGCCTCCTTCCACTCATAACTTGAAATCCTCTGGTCTAAAGTAATGAAAGATGAAGAATGCATCATTACAGGATATAATCCTTAACCACAGCTCCCCCCACACAGTACTAATTCAAAATAAAGCTAAAACCTGCTCAGTCGTGTGCAACAGCATTCCACAATAGTTCTTCAAATCTTTAATCATCTTCTTCTTCTTGTTATTATTTCAACCAATATGTTGCCGTCGAATAACTTCAGCCTACTTTCAGCTGCAGGAACCATTCAAATATCAAAAATATTCAGCTTTTTCAACACATGATGGGAAACGTTCAACTTTTTCAAAATGTTATACTTTTTGAAATATTCAGCTTTTTTAACTCTTTTTTGAACATCTTTTTTTCCCTCTTTTACCTACACCTTGCACCAAATGCTACTCCTTCCACATACTTTCAGCTAGAGACTTCATTCCAACTTTATACGGTCACAAGACATTCAGCTATAGAACGTATTGTTCTTTTTTATATTTTCTACACTTTTTGAGATATTTAACTTAGTTTGGAGCTTGGTATAGAGGCCTTCTTCAGATTTTAAAGGCATGAAGTGACAAAAACTGACCAGAAATGTGAGGCAATCAAAGGGAAATGTTTTGATGTGGTCAACTCCACCCAACACAAAGCCTCAGAAAAAACTGCTTCAAATAAAGTTTCTGTGCCTGAAGTGATGCCTCCAATATACTTTTTAACCAGTAGGAGGCTTCCTTTCATAATCTGTCGTCCAGCAGTTGGTCTAAAAGCCAGCCCACAGGCACCACAGGCTCCTCTTAGCCCCCCCCCCCCTTACAGGGCTAAGTGGAGCCAGCTCTGCTAAAACCTCAAACTGCCCCAGCTTTATGTCATATTAAAACTTATTATAAAACACAAGCCGACAGGTCCACTGAGAGATGAACAGCTCAACGTAGACTGGGTATGCTCCATTTGTACCTGGTAGACAGGGATAGGGTCTAGACAGCTGACTAGCACTCAAAGCAGAGCATGTATATTGTCCAATGCTAGGAGAACCCTAAACCAGACCATCCATAGAGAGGCACATTCAAAACAACAACTGTGGCTCATGAAGAGTTTAGCATTGATGCTTCAATAAAAGAAAAGGCAAAGAACAACACTGAAGGCTTTTCTCAATGAGAAGAGGACTTGACTCTAATCCAGAGGGACTTTGGCAATAGTTTGATTGACAGATAGTTCTTCCCATCATCGGTTAGTATTTTTTTCCTCCTTCAAAACCATTCCAATGTCGGCTTCTCAGATGGTTCTTGTGAAAATCCATCTGGTGCTACAGGTTAGAGCTGCAATAACAACCAGGCAAAGCTGTCAAATAACCCTGACAAACCCCAGGTTCACTGTGTGTAATTAGTGAAGGAATTAAACATTAGTCTAAGAATTTGCAGCAATAAATCACGATATTTTCCTACATCTGCTTGGTTGCCTAATCTTTGGGCGCTGACTTGTGTTGTCCATTTGTAAGAATCAAGCTGTAGCTCTGGGTGAGAGAAGCTATTGTGAAAGTGATTTAAACTCATATTCCCTCTTACATCTTTGATGGCAGGGCCCTGGTTGCAAAAAGAAGTTTAATTTAAGAAGTCTAGCGTTTCCGCCAGGGGGGGGCGTCATGCCGTCATTTGACGCCCTTACTCAGCTCGGGACGCCCTGAACTCGAGCCGAGGGCGTCCAAAAATATTAATAATTCGAGAGAAGATCGAGAGTTTTTATCGCTTGAAATGACGAAAAGGAAAAAGGACAAGGACATCCCTCTGTTGGAGGGGCAAAGGAGTCTGGTGGGATTATTTTCGGAGTATTGAAGATCGTTTCCCCGACATCGGCGGTGCCTGCTACAGGACAACTTGGAACGTGCGCGATTTGGACGCGATGAGCGGTGCTAGTGGAGCACGCGCGTGAGCTGCGAGCACCGGAGCCTCGCAGCGGCGAAACTGAGGCTCCGTGGTAAACTGTGGTAACATGAAGAGCTGTTTGGGAGCCGAAACAGCCGGCGCTTTAAGAGAGCCGAGACAAATGATCCGGCTCACTAACGTAAAAAGACAGTAGGGTGAGTTAACCTAATGTGGGACACGCCCTAATGTGGGACACGCCCTAATGTGGGACACCTAAGCTCAAATGGGTGTAGGTCTTCCGCAAACAAATGAGAGTCAATTAAACTATGGGTAAACACAAGCTGTGATGTCATGCGATCAAAATCACATGACTTCTCAAATGTCCAATCACAGATGAGGGTGGAAAAACCTTCAAACAGGAAGTACCCTGTGTGAAGACCACCCAAAGGTCAGTGACATAGTGTTTTGACAAATGTAATGTTAAGGTTTTAAATTTCGTATAAATAAAACAATCTTGCAAGTTTTTATCAGGATGTGTTTATGATATGTTTGTTCATGAGAACATAATATAATATGGTGTAAATATACTCTATATTTTTTATTTCAATCAAATGTTCCATCGTCCCACTTTAGGAAACATGTTTCGCAAAGTGGGACAGTATGATTTGCCTAATGTGGGACAGGTCTAAAAGGGGCATGGATTGTGCAAGAGCAATGGTTATTTACAGGGTTTTAGTCTTCTAATGCATTATTTTAGATATTTAAGGTGAAGGGCAAATCATATTAAATAATTGGGGGTGGCTGCATCTCTGTTAAAATGGTATGACAAAGTCAGGGATAATGTTAGGGATTAATGTCGGAGTTTAAAAGATGGCAATTAATTTAAGCCCAAATATTCATAGTCATTTAATAAATCCTTCCAACACACATTGTAAAAAATAGCCTAAGTTAAGAAATCATTCCAATATGTGCTATAGGTCAGTAGAAAAAAAAACACAGTTTAAAAGGGGAGTGATTAGTCGAATATACATAAATAAAAAAATAAAGAATGCAGACTAAGATAAAGATAGGAGAGAGGAGTTTATCAAATATTTTGTATTGGTTGTGAGCATGTTCTAATGGTTTTTGGATTATTGAAATATATGTGACCTGCTCTATCGAAATCAGTCGCATTGACCCAAAGACACATTTTGAGTTGTATACACTGTTGGAAAGAGGATATTCCTAGCTTTCTAATGATATCAGGATTGTTTTTGTACTCCAAATATTAAGCGAAATATGTCACATTATATAATGACTGTCACCGAGTCATCATTTGGAGAAAAAGGCCTTCAAAGTTTTCTCTTCTCTGGAATCCATCGATCTGATTGGTTATTAGCAAATTATCAAAATACTACGGAGGGAAGATATTTTCGTTTGGATTACTGGTCTGGGGGAAGCTCAGAATTTTTTTTTTAATATTCTGAAAGCCAAGACTTTGTTTAATTGAAATCAGATGAAAACAAACTGTAACGGACCCTGCCGTGTTATCTATGATTATACGCTTACATTCATAATTTCAGCCGGAGGGAGGGGGGCGGCGCTGCGGAAGAGCAGATTGCGAGTGAGAGGTGCCTGTCATCTTCCCTTTACAAGCTTAAAGAATGTATTTATCGTGTGAGTTTGGAAATAAAAGTTTCATATTCTGAAAGCCAAGACTTTGTTTGTTTAAAATCAAACAAAACACCCGAACCCCGAAAAAATAGTTTTTTACGCAAATCCACGTTTATTTTGAAATGAGCCGTTGCGACTTCCGACTGATTTCGATAGAGCTGGTCACATATACAGTTCTGTTTCATATGAGTGTTGAGAGCTGTATGCATAAATCTCTTAATTTTGCCCTCAAAGTGCACCAGATTGATGCATTTAACTTCAATTTAAAGAAAAACATCTATTATAAATAGTAACATAGCTGAACATGGAATTGCACATTTAGCTTTGAGTGTTACTGGCCTGAGATGTTTTTATTACATGAATTAAGGTGACTGAGGCTTTTTAACATAGACTTTTCAGTGTCCCACATTTTGCACAGAACTGTGACACACCCAGCTCGCCACCCGCCGATTTTGCGGCAGCTCTTTCCCTCAAGAACGCTAACGAAAAAGCTCTATAATGAGGGGCAAATTTGTTTTACTTTACTTCTTCTTCACACTTCTTCTGTCTGTGTCTGTGTGTGTGTGTGTGTGTGTGTGTGTGTGTGTGTGTGTGTGAGTGTGTGTGTGTGTGTGTGTGTGTGTGTATGTGTGTTTGTGCGTGTGAAGCAGCGCTGTCTGCTTATTTGCAATGTAGGCTAGGCCTAATCAGAATACTTTCAAGTCCAGATTCAATGTTGTTTGCATACAGTAGTATGCAAACAACATTGTATATATAAAGTAGGCTATATTATTCGTTTCATTTATTTAATAAGTTAATTTCAGGATAACTTTGGGAATGTTGTTTGTTTGTGTTATGAGTTTTAAATAGATTTTGAAAGGAGAGAGCCTATAAATTGTTTATGTAACTTATGTGCCAGTGTGTCCATGGTTTTGAGTCTATGTGTGTGTTGAGCGCAGCGCCGTCTGCTTTTTGCAGTACAGTAACTAAAGTAGGACTAAGCATACCGGTAGTTTCTGTGGACCTGTCTGCCCGTTTTGTGAGTGCACTGCGCGCGTGCGCACTTGTGTGGCATTGTTTGGACCTAATTAAAATAGCATCCCCCCAGTAAAAAAATCTCCACTACACCACTGGATATGTCTACCATTTCTTTTATGAGTGTAATATCTGCATTTTCTCTTTTGGTTTGATTAGGACACATCCTGGGGATTTCAGAATGATACTGAATTTTGATTTATTGTATCGGCTTCATATCGCAATATATTCCAGAAGTCTGAAATGCAAAAAATGTCCCACATCAAGTCAAAATTCAAGCACAAAAACTGGTCCATTGGGTGACATCACGTAGCCTACATCCATTACTTGTATACAGTCTTTTAACAACTATAAAAACTAACACAACTATTGGTCAGAGGATGGACACGTCCAATCCAATAAATATTTAAGGACATGGAAAATTGGCATTTAATATGGCATTTGGTGCTATAGAAGATAGAGACGTCACAACAGGACCTCAATAACACAGAGTTACCAAACATAGTGTTAGCTTATTATTGCGACAAAGGGTTTGTAATCGGTTCGTGGAAAGAAGTAGAGAGATGGTTATTATCTTCTGTTAAGAAATGGGAATGAGTTATATAAATGAAAATGTATGAATACAGCAATAGGAGAAGACATGGGAATTTCTTGATCTATAAATGAAGATCAGTGAACATGACAGTTGCTGAGTGACTGGCTCTCAGCTTACTGGCTTGTGGCGCTCTAATGGCGCACGGGTACAGGCCGTATGTCACACTGACGACTTCTAGATGAAAAGGACTGACATCCAGAAAAGCACTCAACAACAAGTCAGTGCTTTACTGACTTTTATGGACCTCTCCCACTAAATCCTCTGGTTTGTTTCCACTCATTATTTCATTTACTGTGCATAACACATGGATGCTGGTTAGACAGACTGAGGCACAGAGGCATACTTTAGACAGGAGGGTATATTTATTCTGCTCCTTTAAGGTTATGAGTGGGTGTGTGAATGTGGAGGTAATTGATTTTCTGCATGGACTGCTGTTAATGCCATGGATGGAGTCAAAGGGAAACTATGTGTTTTGGTTCTGACGGACACACTCAAACGGAGAGCGCTTTCACAGGGTTAGCCAGGATGGAAAGAAGGCAGAGGAAATTAAAAGCCAGACAACTTTCAGGGTGTGTTTCTACATCTGTCGTTTTCAGCTCTGAAAGGGTGTTTCATTTATTCATCTGCACAAACACTGACCTTTTCAAAAATGCTGAATGAACTAAGAAGATGCAGCCAGGTGAAAAGTATACACTTCTTCTGAGACGGTGAGTCCATCACAAGTTTAAGGGGTCTCAAGCATGCCAACATTTTACAGAAAAAGCAAGAGTTTGACTAAAAAATGTCATCTTAAAAAGGGACTTAAAAACGTGGATGACTTTAAACTTTTTGATGTTAAACACGACCAAAACTGAAGTTATTGTACTCGGCCCGAAGAATCTACGAAACAAATTATCTAAGGATATACTAACTATGGATGGCATTAATTTGGCCTCCATTGAGACTGTAAGGAATCATGGTGTTATATTTGATCAGGATTTATCCTTTAACGCCCACATAAAATCAATTTCAAGGACCGCCTACTTCCATCTACGCAACATTGCAAAAATCAGGCATATCTTGCCTCAAAACGATGCAGAGAAACTAGTCCATGCATTTGTTACTTCAAGGCTGGATTATTGTAACTCTTTATTATCAGGGTGCACCAAGAAGTCAGTCAAGTCGCTTCAGCTGATTCAAAATGCTGCAGCTCGTGTACTAACCAGAGTTCGGAAAAGGGACCACATTACTCCTGTTCTGGCTGCCTTACACTGGCTCCCTATAGAACACAGGATAGAATTTAAAATTATTCTTCTCGCCTACAAAGCCCTTAATGGGCAGGCGCCATCTTACCTTAAAGAACTCATTATACCCTACTGTCCTACTAGGGCATTGCGTTCCAAGAATGCAGGGTTGTTGGTTGTTCCTAGAGTCTCTAAAAGTACAATGGGAGCCAGAGCCTTTTCTTATCAAGCTCCACATTTGTGGAATCAGCTTCCAGTTTGTGTTCGGGCGGCAGACACCCTATCCGTTTTTAAGAGTGCGCTTAAGACCTTCCTTTTTGATAAAGCTTATAGTTAGGGCTGATTAGATTCAGCCCCTAGTTTTGCTGATATAGGCTTAGTTTGTCGGGGGACATCTTACTTCTTCCTTCTCTCTGTCTATACCTGTGTACTCTCATGTTCCGATTAACCCAGCTTCCCCAAATGTCTTTCTTTTTGGTGTCTATATACGCCGGGATCCGGAGTCATGGATGATCCTGCGCTCCTCTGTCCTGGATTGCGAGCCCTGGATCTTGAGTCGTGGCTGTGGTCCTGGTTCATAAGTCCTGGATGGATATCCTTGTGGATTCATCTTCCTATTATACACACATGCATTTCCAAACATTTGGACTACCTATGTTGCAAATGTATTATCTTTTCAATTTACACACGGCATCTATTGCACGTCTGTCCGTCCTGGGAGAGGGATCCCTCCTCTGTTGCTCTCCCTGAGGTTTCTCCCATTTTTCCCTTTAAACTGTGGGTTTTCTCTGGAAGTTTTTCCTTGTACGATGTGAGGGTCTAAGGACAGAGGGTCTAAGGACAGAGGGTCTCGTATTGTCATACTGATATTCTGTACAAACTGTGAAGTCCACTGAGACAAATGTAACATTTGTGATATTGGGCTATATAAATAAACATTGATTGATTGATTGATTGATTGATTGATCTCTTCTCCATTGAGTGGTGCAGTGAAGACATATAGGCCGATCCAGAAGTCAGCATAGCAAGGGCTCCCTGGATTAAAAGCAATGGGATTTTTGGAATATTGGAGAAAATATGATCTGTGGCAAACACAAGTTAATAATACTTAAACGTAAACTAGTCAAACGTAAAAAGCTAAAATCAAGCTATAAACCAATGGCTACGCATCACCAGAGCTAAGCTAAAGGCGACTACTGTTCAGTGTGATGACTTTTAGTAGTTTATCCATTCACATTTATGACTCTGTTTTAATACATACACATACGATTTTGAGATTCATAAGGTGGATATTTAATGACATATTTTATAAAAAATATCATAGAAATACCGTGTTAACCACAAATCGTATTTAAGGCGTCTAAACACGTTGTAAATACCCTTGATTTCAAGAAAAGGAACTGAAAGGGGTACAATGCTAACTCAATTCCTGGTTTCAGGACTCATTCCCACACCAATCTTTTGCCAAGGCTTGCCAGTACCAATAATTATACTTTAAGTATAGACTAGAGGCGTTTTTATTGAACCCTGCAGGAGCTGCTATCATGTTTTCTGTTTATCTGCTTGGGCCTCTAGATGGTAAAAATGAACACAACTCGATGCTATAGGAAATAGAAACTTACATTTTAAGTCAATGTTACCTGGAATTGTTGAAGAAACTCAATGGTGAATGTACAATAGAAAAACTGAGAGAATCCTCATCAAAAAGGTGACTTATGGGGACATAACCATAGAAACAAAACCATAGGTAACCATAGAAACAAAACGTAACTAGCTGTTCTCACCACAGGGCACAAGGTGGGCTTCACAGTGAGCAGAGCAAAACGCTGATCATGTGAATGCAGCTTTAGATGACTTTAGAATCTGGGATTTTCAAGTGAACAGTAACACACTTTGAGTGAGTCACCAGTAAGGGCTCAAGCCATGGGATGTTTCAGTTATTTGGTCCTGGCTGGACATTAATTATAACACAAGGCTGATTCAAACAGAAACAATAAACAATACATAATTATTTCCCCAGAGAAAAACTTATTTCCAGAAATACATCAAGAGTGTTAAATTAAAACAAGAGTATAACGTCTGCATGAATAAGAATTACTGGCAAGTGTTATTTGGTATTCTTGACAAACAGGGATGACAATATGTGTATGTGTTGTGAGTAACTGAGAAAGACAAGTAGACGAAGAGAAGAAGTGAAGAGACTTAGATGAAAGACGGCAGAGAGACACTGAAGGAGAGAGTTATGCCTGCTGTGAGGATTACTGAGGCTGCCAACAAGTGCAGCTGGCATTCCTCACTTCAGCACTCCTTCAATATTTGGCACAAAAAAAAGGGAAAAGTGTTAAAAGGCAACTACACTGTTATGTCTCCTCAATCAGAAATATAACATATTTCAAGAAAATATGAAGTAAAGTGTTCAGTCAGAACTAGCAAAATGGAGGTTTTAAGGCTAGAATAAACAAACACGATGATTAAATAGTCATAGCTCTATCCATTTAGTTGTCATTTAAAGTGGCTGTATAGTATAAACAGTTGAAGAACTACTCTCACCAAGTCACAACAAAGGCAGTAGAAATTAAAACAAGAACAAAATAAACCTATATGTCAACCTTTGGTAATATTTATGTTTGTTTCTTCTCCGAAATCTAATTAAATGACCATAATGACAGTCGGCAGAAGACACCATTTAATGTAAATCAATGGATTAAATGAATCTACAACATGTACATTGTAATGTGACATTAACTTTCAGCAATAAAATGTCAATACAAAACTAAACTAAAACATGCATAATAAATGTTGCATTGTTTCAATCACTGTTCTTTGAATGTTATTAGAGAAAGAAAAGAGGCTTTTCCGAACAAACTCTATCATGATAATCACCTCTTTATTGGTTACTCTCTTTTACAACACAAGTACCGAAGCTAGCGAGGGTACCAGCAACTATTCTGCTAACGCCTTATGCTGTCTCCATCAGGATTACTGCTATTCTGCTAAGCTAAGCTAGTGACCTTTAACCAGGGGTTATTTGGTGGCTGTTGCTTATTCGTCTCATTTATGTGGTATAAAAAGCTCAATTATAAACTTCAATTTAGAAAAATAATAATCATCAAAATGTTATTTAACTAAGGAAAACACCTTGTGGGAAAAGTGTGTAGCTTCAACTTTAACCAAAGCTAGGTCTTGCTAGCTCACTAGCTTAAATTGCTATTGCGCAAAGTTTTAAATGCTGTTCATCTAAAATGATTCATAGTTGCTAGGTTTGTATGGGCTCAGAACAGTCTCATAATACACACATGCACACAGAAGGATTCAAACTTGTATTTCCGGATCCATACTTGTGTTTTTCAATGCACACACAAATGTATTCCGTTTCATATACATGTAAATAAAATCCAAATACAGAAAAAAGTGTTATATATGTATTTTTGATCCTCACTTATTAGTTTCCCGTTTAAATCCCCTGAACCTGCAAACACAAACCGCTTTCTGTGCACGGATCGCTGTGCATTCGTGTGTGGTTTTTTTTTGAGACTCCCCTGACGGTCAGCCGATTCGTACTTGTAATTTTTTCTATCTATAGCCAATCAGATGTCTCCTTCATTCTAAGCCAATCACATGAGCGCGCCCCCACGAGGGTAGGATTACTTCATATACGCATTTTGCACAGTCCGGTCAGCTCGCTAAACAGAGGATGGAGCTTCAGGTGATCATGCAGAGCAGCGTGTCTCCATCAGACTCAGCAGCTGATCTGATCTCTCTCTCGCGTCCGGTTATACTTCACTCGCGTTTATGTCCATATCGATCAGATCCAGCTCTCCTGATCGGCCTTTATAGAGAGCACCGATCAAACTATTAAGAGTGAATATCGGCCGATAATGACCGGTGGGGCTCCCCCTCGTTAACAGGTCACTGTCTAGCACTGGCTTCGTAGTGCACTGATCGATTAGGCTAATACTTATACTCTCTCTGAATACTTCCAGGCCTTCTGCGAGCCACCTGCAGATCCACTTGGGATGGACTTCTTCCGGGTTTTGACGAAAGCATACCTCAGTGACTTCCATTTCGCCTTGCAAACCTCGACTGAAAAAAAGAATAGATTCCGATTAATAAAATGATATCACTTATTAATTCTTTGCTTGTTTTTCCCTTCACAGATACTTGGCTTCCGGGGACTCACTGGTCAGCCTAGCATTCAGCTATCGCCTAGGATGCACTACTGTGAGAGACGCTGTCCATTTGGTGTGTGCAGCCATTGAAAAAATGATGATGGAGAGGTTCCTACCCAGGCCAACAGAAGACACGTGGAAGGAGGTTGCACAAGGATTCTGGGAAAAATGGAATTTCCCAAATTGCTTGGGAGCAATAGACGGAAAGCACATCGTCATCCAAGCACCACCACGGTCTGGGAGTCAGTACTTCAACTACAAGAAGACATTTTCCATAGTGCTTTTGGCACTTGTTGATGCGGACTACAGGTTCCGAGTGATTCAAGTGGGGGACTTCGGAAGAACAAGCGATGGTGGGGTGTATGCCGGATCGGATTTGGGGAAAGGACTGGAGGCCAGAACACTTCATGTTCCAACCAGTACCTCTCTACCTGGTGCTGCTCACCTGGGTGAGATGCCAGTCGTCATGGTGGGTGACGCAGCTTTCCCACTCAAGCCATACCTGATGAGACCATACCCTGGAAAGAACCTCACTCAACAAAAGAGGATTTTAAACTACAGACTTTCCAGAGCAAGGATGGTGGTGGAAAATGCTTTCGGCATTCTGGCTTCCAGGTGGAGAATCTTCCATCGTCGCATCAACCTGCACCCGAAAAACGTGGACAAGCTTGTGGTGGCTGCATGCATCCTACACAACTTCCTGCTTGCCCCTAGTGAAAACCAGAGGTTGCTGGATGAGGAAGAGCAGCAGGGGAGACACATGGCACCAGTGAGAAACATGGGAGGAAACAGGGCATCAAGAGAGGCCTGTAATGTGAGGGAGGCTTTCTGCACATTCTTCAACTCTCCTGAGGGCAGTGTGTCCTGGCAGGACAGGATGGTGTGATTACTGGAACACACAAAAGTTACTACACTGACAAAATGATTGAAAGATGTGTTTTTTCATTCCAGAGAATTTGAAAAAAAGTATTAGTTGTTGTACTCCCAAAGACAGGTTATTGTTGCATTTGTAAAAAACTGTTCTTTATTTTTAATATCCTATGTTATTATGTATTTTTTTGATAATACATTTCATAATAAATAGTTTTGTCTGACAAATGACTGCCAAATTATTCTTGTCTGTCCTCACAATTTATCTGACTATAAATACAAGGTTATACTATGGGTAGTTGTTTTTTCAATGATGTAAAAAAATATTACAAATCAAAATGTAGTAGCCCTATATTTGATGAATTACTGTACTATTGTACAATGGCACTTGTGAAATACAATTTCCTGTTTTACTACAATACACCTCAGAGGGAAATATTATTTCTTCATTTTACATTTTTCTGATAGCTATACTTTAAAATTAATACAAAATAAATTGAATATTAAAATATATTATCATTATAATGGGTTAAACAAAACTATTGATCCCTGGGCAAAATTCACAAGCTAAAGTATAGTTAAAAAAACAGTATATATAACAATATATATGATGGGAATTTATGCATGTAGGTTTCTACAAAATGTTCTCAGACAGAAGGGTGTCGCTCTGACCATTGTCAGGCAATTATCATATGGATGTTGGGGGTTGTAATTAACATGATGCTTCCCCTTCTGTCTGCCCCATGTGTATTGACTTCAATCCTGTGTCTCATCTGTATGCATGATTGATTCTGTTAAATGCAATAACTCTTTATTAAATAACAACTTTGTTTTAAGCTGTGGAATTTCAAACACAATATAAATACAAAATCATATAATATATATACAGTATATATACACATATATAAATATATATATATATGTTTATATTTGGATATAGGAAATAAGATCTTACTTTCTTGTGAATTGCAAGTTTACTAATTTTTTTAATGACTTTCACAACATGTTAAACTACTGAATGGCTCTGTACTGTACATACAAGTATTCATTAACTTTAAAACATTAATATTTACCTTCCACTCCAATAACTCCACCGACTAAACACCAGACCTTGTCCTTTCTGACGTTGTCTTTGTAGTATTGATGGGTTATGTCATACAAAATAGTGTGTTTTTCCACTTTGATGATGAAACGCTCTTCGTCCATTTTGGGTGTCGTGTTGTGAAAGGGGGTCTGCAACACGAGTTTATTTGGGGAATGGGCCTGGGCCGGATGAACGTTCCACTTCCTGCCTGCGCCGCGCTGCGCCGCGTCAAAAATCGGATTCATCCTATATTTTAGAAATTCCTTGCGGCGAGGAGCTTCTGGGACGCTTCGAGCCGCGGCGAGGAGCTTCTGGGACGCTTCGAGCCGCGGCGCAGCACGGCGCAGCGTGTCTGGTGGAATAGCACCCATTGACTAGAGTGGCCGCGATCGCTAAAAACGCCGCAGCCGCAGCGCAACGCAGCGCAGACGCTCCTGGTGGGATTAGGGGGTAAACTAACCTAGCTGCTCCCTCCACACTCACAACAACTTCATACAGACATAAATAAAGCAGCTGTATTCGCCATACAGGAAACACTCATTTAAAACGGTTTTGCCTGCCGTTTTTGTGTACACAAGCATTCATCAATGGTTTGGAAAGTGGTGTTGCCAACTTTGGGTACCTGGCTGGAGTGAGATTTTGATATCATGGGTTTAATTACATATGCGCACGAAATGACTGCTATCGTGTCAGCAGCAGGACCTTAGCATAGCCTATATATAGGATATATATACAATATATACAAATACACAATATTGGACACAGACTATAAAGGGCACAAAGTTTCATTCACTAATGAAAGTCAAACACATGTTTGTTTCCACTGTTTTATTGTGTGCCTGTCGCGATAAGCAATTAATTGACGTATCGTACGATAAATAAAAATGAACTCGATAAATTGCCATTTACATGAGGATGTGACTAGCAGTTTGAAAGGATGTACTTGAATTATTATTATATATTATCAGTATGTCAGAGGTCTAAAATGGTCATACAACGGTGCCGACAATATTATCGTTTATCGCAATAATTTCCGGGAAAATGTATCCAACAAAATTAATTATCGTGAGAGGCCTATACATGAAACACACACACACACAAACAAATCTACAGACTTACTCCAAACTGCCAAATATATTAATTAACACACTCACTCTCATATACTCTTTGACTCTATTTTGGCCTAGTAGAACAATAAGCAGCAGACTTTTACTTTTTTATCATTTCTACTGGATCTTAGATCTGAGCATGCGCAATACGGGTTGGCAGTTGCGAGAGAGTATTTTTGTTGGGTAATCTATGGTAGGGCTAACCCATACAGTGGTGGGGCTCATGTCAGTATTTGCAATGTAATTACATACACGCTCCCCTTGACAGTGAAACGCCACGCGTGAGGTTTAGATTATTTCCCTGTCTCAATCCAAATTGAACTGTATGAAATAAAAAGGCACATTTGTCTTGTAGTAAATAAAAAGGGCGACCTGGAGCCAATCCTGCAACTTCCCCACAGGTGAAAGAGTTGACATGCTGAAAACCCAACGCCTGCAGGGGGGTCTGGGGGGATTCTCCCCCAGGAGATTTTTTGAAATACTAACATAAAATACACATTCTGGTACTCTCTTGAGAAGAAAAATAAATAAATCTATTACTACACGACATATTAAAAAAATTAATGCCATTTTAGTTTTTTGTTACTTTGTTCTGAAAGCTGAACCTGCTGCTCCTCACAGAGAGAAGAGGGAAGAGGCTGTGTGAATTACTTTACATTGTGGATAAGGGTGGATAGCCCCCATTGTTCTGTGTGTCAAAATGAAAGACAGCCCACACACCTATCCAGGGACGTGCACAGACATTTGGAGGGGCTATTGCTCTAAACTGGAAAAAGGGCCTCCCCCCGAAAAAAAAACATAAGACCTTTTTTTTCTGTAAAAGAAACCAAATGATTATTACATCAACTAAATTGAATAGTAATTCACATCTCATAACAAAATAAGCTAAGGCGACTACTTGCATTCGGTGACTTAATTTCAAAAATGAAAATCAGGGACATTTTTTGTTTTGCGGTCCATATCTCATTAAAATATCTAATGTTAGTAACTATTAAAGACAAAATGGGGACAATTCTGTTCTAATGTAGTTTGACCATTGTAACTGCTGTGCAGTCCAGACATACTGATAAAATAGGGCCTCTAACCAGGGGTTAAATTGGGCCGGGGCTGTCCAGGGCTGTCCGGGGCTCAGCCCCGGCACATAGGACGATGCTCTGACGTCATCGCCCTCGCTCATTTGTCATTTGTTTAAGCCATAATGTCAAAACATCTCTCGTTCTTAATATAGACTTTATTTAGGGTCGATATGTGTTCAGGATATCGTTTTTCCGCTTAGTGAACGTGTGTCTCTGCTCCGATCAGGAGCTGCAGCACCGTGGCTCCTTCGTGCAGAGAGTCTGCAGCGGTGTGTGTGTGTGTGCAGAGAGTCTGCAGTGGTACCGCCAAACCCCCGACCCGTCTTGTAACACGGAGCCCGTTTCCTACACCATCAGGGCCGGTTCTAACCAATTTGCTGCCCTAGGCGAGATTTTAGCTGGCCCCCCCCCCTGCCAGAAAATCGTTCAGTAGAACAGATAAAAGTATCCAAGGAATACACAATAGAATATATAAAAAATAAATGAAAAATCTCTACAAAAGACCAATGCACTACAAAAACAGAAACGTATTGACATAAGTCATATACATCAAAGGCTTCAAATGTATTCAGTATTATATGAACATATTTTAATTGGGGTGAGGACATCACATCCTCTAGGGGGGTCCGGGGGTATGCCCCCCCGGGAAGAAATGTTTGAACATTTAAAGTACTAAAATGCTTCAATCTGGTGCACTTAGAGCACACATTACTAGAGTACAACTCTAACGGCCCGTCCACACAGCGGCGTGCGTTGAAGCTTGCCGGCGGGCATGTATGAAACTCGACCAACAACCAATCACATGAATCTCCCGCCCCTGACATACAAGCAGCGGTTTGATTGGCTAGAGCTTGTACTGGCATATGATTCGATTGGCTGACGCTTCTGCCGTGGCTTCAAAACTTGAACATTGCTCAACTTTTGCAGCGAGTCACGCCAGCAAAGTGACGTCACCCCATTCAAAGTGAATGGTGAAGCTTTCAACGCACGCTGCTGTGTGGACGGGCCGTAAAACACCCATATGAAAAAGATTGGTTTACATTTTAATAATCAAATAAGTATGTGAACATAACCAATAACCTACCATAACCAATAGCAAATAAATGCAACTTATTTTATTTTTGTTGTTCATTCATATCTTATTTAATCTAGTTAACATTTATTTATGCATATTTTTGTATCTCTCAAGTTTTAAACAATATTTTTGGTTTACTGTCCTATAGTATACATTGAAATGATTTCAAACCTGTTTACCCCAATAATTATAAAAGAGTGCCTTGGAAATATTTGTTTACATAAATTGCATTTATCTCTCTCGCTCGATCCCACACCCACTTTGGCTGTGAGCTGCGGACGCCTGATAAGCCAACACCCCCCACTTTCATCAATTACAGCGCCCATCGTACAGGGCAAATGAAAAGTGTAACCGGGGTGAAAAGGGTGTTACCTTGACTTAATTATGAATGCCGTTACATCAAGGCCGAAAATTAGGATGAGCGCAAACAGTCAAAATGTTTTTTTTCCCTCCCAGAGCTGCCAGCGCAGCGCCCCCCCCCCAGATCTGGCGCCCTAGACGACCACCTATGTCGCCTATGCCAAAAACCGGCCCTGACTTAACCTAACAACTTATTTAATTTGTTTTCACAATTACTAATGTCATGTTTTTTTTTATTCTTGAAGAAAATGTCTTTTTTTCTGGCATTCTTCCAGGATTAACAAAAATAAGAATAACATTGCAAACTATCTTTGAAGTAAATGGCTGTTGTTAAACGCTTCCCACATTTACTTCAATCGTACAATAGAAAAGCTAAAAGTACCCAAGGAATACACAATAGAATATATAAAGAATAATTGAAAAATCTCTACAAAAGACCAATATACTACAAAAACAGAAACGTATTGACATGTTGGTAATATACATCAAAAAGGCTTCAAATGTATTCGGTATTGTATGAACATGTTTGAATTGGGGTGTGGACGTCACATCCTCTAGGGGGACCGGGGGTATGCCCCCCTAGGAAGAAATGTTTGAACATTTAAAGTAAAATGCTTCAATCGGGTGCACTTTGAGCACACATTACTAGAGACCTGACCTAGGGGTACAACTCTAAACACCCATATGAAAAAGATTTGTTTACATTTTAATAATCAAATAAGTATGTGAACATAACCAATAACCTACCATAGCCAATAGAAAATAAATGCAACTTATTTTATTTTTGTTGTTCATTCATATCTTATTTTACCTAGTTAACGTTTATTTATGCATATTTTTGTATCTCTCAAGTTTTAAACGATATTTTTGGTTTTCTGTCCTATAGTATACATTGAAATGATTTCAAACCTGTTTATCCCAATAATTATAAAAGAGTGCCTTGGAAATATTTGTTTACATAAATTGCATTTATCTCTCTCGCTCGATCCCACACCCACTTTGGCTGTGAGCTGCGGACGCCTGATAAGCCAACACCCCCCCCCCACTTTCATCACTTACAGCGCCCATCGTACGGGGCAAATGAAAAGTGTAACCGGGGTGAAAAGGGTGTTACCTTGACTTAATTATGAATGCTGTTACATCAAGGCTGAAAATTAGGATGAGCGCAAACAGTAAAAATGTTTTTTTCCCTCCCTGAGCTGCCAGCGCAGCGCCTCCCCCCCAGATCTGGCGCCCTAGGCGACCGCTATGCCAAGAAGCGGCCCTGTACACCATGCTAAATATGTCTGCATAAAGCTGAGTTATGATCGGTCATAATAACACAGAATTTGGTGATGATTAAATAGTTTACAGTGAGATTTACTCCCATACTTTTGGCCATACTCACGCAGCCCTACAAATGAATTGAGATTTCCAGACAAATGTTCTTTAGCAAGTGTGCAGAGCAGTGTTGATTTAAAAAAGCAATTTGAAGGTTGGATATTTGTAAACCTTTTTTTGTGTATATATATATTCATAATTTAAGATGTAAATGAATTCCAGTTTATTTGTAGTACTTTCTATTTTTATTTTGACATTTGGTGGCATCAATGTCTGCATTTGATACAGATAATGGAGCAGTTGCTTTAGGGCCACAGTGTAGGCCTATATCCCTTAAGGTCAAACAATGAGATCCTCGATCATGTTGATTCGGCCACAACAGAAAAAATAAAAATAAACTCTCGCTCTCTCCAGAGGGGCAGGTCAGCAAAAAAGGCCAAACGGGCCGTTGCCCTGGCAACATTAGCCCGTACCTGTGCCCGTCCCTGCACCTATCAATCATCAAACCGTGGGGTCTTATTTCATTACGTGTTGATTTCTATCAACACGTAATGTTTTATCGATGTATATAGAGATGTACTACAGCAAATGTATTCTCCGTCGGGACTTCCTGGAACAACACCACGCCGTTATCTTGATTCTGATTGGCCAGAAGACATTATCAAAGATGTTCTATTGAGAAGACGTTCACTACGTGACAAAAGTTTTCAAAACCGTTTCTAGTCTTCGGTATTCTTGTTTTTGGCCTGAGAATAGTTTGGGCAGCGTGAGAGCGTGAGATTGAGAGTGAAAGCGTGTGTCACACGCCAGATGCGTGAGAGTTGGCAACCCTGCCTTAATAATATAAAGGCTTGTATTTGCGTGCATTTCCTGTTTGGAAAGTGGCGCTGTACTGAGAGTGGAGGGTGTCCTGAGATTAGCGCCTGCAGGCAGGCTCCATGGACCTGTCAGCTCCGGACTGCGCAAAATGCGTACATGAAGCGCTACGTCATGAACGCAAGAAATCTACCCTTGTGGGGGCGCGCTCATGTGATTGGCTTAGAATTGAGGAGACATCTGATTGGCTATAGATAGAAATAATTACAAGTACGAATCGGCTGACCGTCAGGGGAGTCTCAAAAAAACCACACACGAATGCACAGCGATCCGTGCACAGAAAGCTGTTTGTGTTTGCAGGTTCAGAGGATTTAAACGGAAAACAAATATGTGAGGATCAAAAATACATATGTAAAACTTTTTTCTGTATTTGGATTTTATTTACATGTATATGAAACGGAATACATTTGTGTGTGCATTGAAAAACACAAGTGTGAATCCTTCTGTGCGCATGTGTGTATTATGAGACTGTTCTGAGCCCATAGGTTTGTGGTTTTATGGGGTTTTCCAGTGTAATGCTGGTGTGATTTGTAAGTTATTTTCCTGTTCTAAAGTCTAAAGTCTTTCAAACAAGAACACATTTGGATCGCAGGAGTTTATATGTTTATCTTTGTAAGAGATTAGATGCAGTCATTACCTTAAAGAAGCTACCGCTCCTGTCTGTGAGGCCGCTGGGGGGGTTCCCAGGCGGCGAGCTGGAGGCCATGTTGACTTCCTGTCCACAGGACTGGGTCCCTCTCAGCGTCTGCAGCTCTGTGGGTCAAAAATACACTTCAGTCCAGACACTTGGTGCGGTGCAACCAGAGGAAATTCCAGTTTTAGCCACAGTCAGTATTATTGAGGTGCCGGTCTGCTGGAAAACTTTCAATGTGACTCTCTCCCTTCTCTCCCCCCATCTTCTAGCCTTGAACACATTCACATCTCCTTTCATTTTCCTGCCTCTTCTGTCTTTGTTCCTTCTTTCCCAATCTTCAAGATAATTGCTTAGTCCTTTTCTATCTCATTCCAATCCTCAGTTTATGTTTGGCCTGAAATCTGTCCTCTTTCCTCCTCCTCTCACATTTCATTTGTCCTTTATTTCTTTCCCTATGTCCGTACATACTGAATTCCTTTTCCATCTTGTCTTCAGTTCAAGGACGGGGACCTTCTCTCCCATTTCAACAGAAGGTTGCTTCGGTTTATCTCTCTTTTTTAATATGTAATCTCTGTCAATGTGTCCCTCCCCCTCCTTCTTTCTGTCTCCCTGTCTCCCCCTGGTCTCCAGCCAAACTAGGACTATTAGAGAGCCCCTCCCCTCCTGGCAGAGGTTCACTCAGTCCTCAAAAACAGATGAGATGCTCCATTTGTCTATCAGTCTCCCACATGCACTTTTATCTCACACAGGAAGGAAGCCATCACCCCCCACCATCGCAGGCTCAGGGGGAGAAGAGGAACAAACAAAAACAACTGAGGGAGAGAGTGAGGAGAGTTAGGCTGAGATTTCTCACTTTCAGACAATCAAAGTTGGAACTATTTTTAAGTGCAGGGAGTTTTGTTCGGCAGCATTTAGCAAAATGGAAAAATCAGTAAAAAAACAAACTGGCCACTGTGGCCGGGTTTAACAAGGCAGGGAGAAAATAATTGGGCCATATCGGCCACATTTGCAGTGGCACTTTTTTATTGAATTCAAGTTGGACGATTGTGAAAGTTTAACCTGTTGAGCCCCGAGCCTGTTTTTCAGGTCTCAGGCTGGAAAATGACATTCCCAGAACAAATGACCATATCTTCTAAAAGGGGTAAATGAATTATCTTTGCTCTCAAAGCAATGATACACCTGTGAGTTCATTCATTTCATTTCAATCTTTATTTCCAATAGATTAAAAAAATAAAAAAATAACAAATGTGAAAAACAGAATACCGTATTGTTAAAATACAGTATTTATCCACATTCATGATAATATTTATATATTCAACAAAAAAAATCTTCATATTAATAATAATAATAAATCATATGTGTCCGAAAGGGAGCAGGAGGAAGCAAATGCTTATTAATTCCCACCCCTTACTTGATCAATGATTGTCCTTTAAATCATTATGCAAGTTATTCCTACTTACATTTACACATACAATCATTTCTCATCTTCAATCACCTCTCTTCATTCTCATAGTTTTCCAAAAAAGTGTTTCTGTACATCCAAAGTTGGATGTAGAAAAGTCAGAATCAATATAGATGTTTTTATTTTAAAGTAAATTCAGATTGAATATAAAATGTAAATTATAGTGTCCGTCCAAAAACAACAACATTACTTATCGTGAAAACCCTTAAATGATGGGTTAGTAGACTAAAAGCTTTAGGAATCCAAACTATAACATATAATAAGTACCCTGTATCAAGATTGATGCAAAACAAGTGACATTTGACCTTTTTAGAGAGATTTAGAAAAAATAAACCACTTTGGGGTCGTTTGGGTGGATTTTCCATATCTCTGGAACCCATCGGTCGATTTTGATGATTGACACCTCTTTTGAACCGTTAGAGCCAATGGAATCGAGAGGGAGTTCCTAAAATCCATCTAAACATTAGCCATTGGTGAATAGAGTGATGCGCAGCCAGAATGCCCAACACCGGAAGCTGTCATACACTCTCATAGCTATCATAGCAGCTATATATGAAAACTCAGTTTTTGCCATAAATATGAAGATGGATTATCAGTAATCATTTCAAAGTGACACAGACACATTGGACCCTCCGTCTGAAATCAGAGCCCAGTCTGCTCTGATTGGTTAGCTGGCCGGCTCTGTTGTGATTGGTCAACCGCTTAGAGATCCCCGCCCCTTAGCATCACGTATGTGTTATGTTACAGAAGGGTGTGGCAGAGAAACACAGAGAAGAGGGAACTTTAGGATGTCACTCTTTACCGACTATTTACAAGCACAACAACCATTCAAACATACTACTGGAAGGGGAAACCCCAGAAAGCTGACAGGAATGACAGAATAATCAATAAAGGAAATACAGCCCAACAATCTGCAATAACGGCACAGAGACGGTAACATTTCCTGAGTGTCTCAGAGTGAAACTGATGGCATCACGGTTACATTTCCACACAGTGGGGGAAACAAACATATTGAAAGAAGGGTCAGAGATTGTGAGATACACATTTAAAAGATACAAAACGTTCCCACTGAGAACATTTTAGTTTGTGTTGACTTCATATTCTGCTGTTTTCATTCCAACCTAATGCTAGTGGCGTGCCAATGAAAGCTCTGACAGTAGGGTGAATAATCATGAACAGAAAGCATGCTGGGTATTGTAGGACACAAGAGGAACTCTCACCAGGTTAGATTTAGCTCTTCTTGGTCAAATGGGAATGTCCTGAAACCCTGCCGCAAAAACACTGCAATCACAATCATTTGTTGCCAAGTCAGTGCAAACAAAGTCCAATCTGAGCATGCACCCCCCCTCCTAGAAACACAAAGAAGCCCCCTGGCTGTGCAGCACAGCAACATCACAACAAGACTTCACACTGATATATAATCTAGCCAGATATATAGACACAGTTAAATATCAAGACGTGCAAACACATAACAACTAATCACACAGTTTGAGAAAAAGACACACTTAATTGTGTTGTACATAATAACAGAACAGAAAGACAGCCGGACTTCATAAGGCTCTGGTATTTGTGATGCTGAGACCCTCATCTTATCCCAGTGGGGGTCATATTATGAGCAGTCTTTATCAGTGCTAATAAATAGCTTCAGTGTTTGATGCTTGTGAATACAGATGTCTGTTGTTTTCATTATAAATTCTACTTAACTATGATTAATGATCAAGGTCTTATTTTTGGCTTACAACTATAACCTCAGTCCATTTGACTATTGATCTAACTATGTATCAGTTGTAACTAGTCTTTGAAGATGAGTAATAGGCAGACTGCACACACCAGAACATTTGACTGCTTTCTGTCGTGATGTAACATGCTGTATGAGCAAACATTAGAATACAACAGGACCTCATCTTATCATATTAAACCAGGAAATGATTTAGCCTTATAGCACTTCCGGGATCCCTCGTCTTGAAGTCAATTGGGTTTTTTGGGTTACATTTTTGGTTATATTCCTGACATAAGATGTGTGGTTAACAGAAGTTTAGTGTTTCCGTTTTTGAGTTTGAAGTCTGAAGGTTTTATGTGTTTTAAAAACAGTCGTGGCTAACAAGTGGCTAAATGAGACTTTTACGCTGAACATTAGCCGCCTTTAGCTTAGCGGTGCTGACAGAGGCCCTGATGTGGTTTGTTTTGAACCGAACATTAGCTTTTTACTTCCGGTCATTTGCTTTTACGCTTCAACTATTACAAAGTGGTGTTAACTTGTAGAAATGATCCTGCTGAACAAAACGTGTAAGTATCATAAACGTGTGTTAGCAAACAAAAAAAACATAGATTTTTGTCAAGGAAGCCCTATACTATAGTGATGCTAACTTTTAGGTCCGCCTACACAAACACTTAATCACTGCCCCACTCTACTGCATGTCTGTCAGTCCTGGGAGTGATCTCTCTGCAGTACCTGAGGTTTCCTCCACTTTTCTCCTTTGTTAATCCACTGAGGATCAAAGGACAGAGGGTGTCACATGCTGTACAGATTGTAAAGCCCCCTGAGGCATATATGTAATCTGTGATAGTGGGAACATAAATGAAACTTGACTTGTTGCTATTCCCTCACAGTTTCTCTGTACTTGTTAGACTAACATAAGGTTTGTGTGTCAGTAGTGAGATCTACTGAAGGCTAACAAACAGGGCTCCATGCTGCTGGAGGAGGGAGCTGCACACAGTAACCACTGCAGAGGAGAAGAACGTCCACAAGTGGGTCCTGTTCTGGCCCTGAGGCAAACCAGATGATCCTGTGTGTGTGTGTGTGTGTGTGTGTGTGTGTGTGTGTGTGTGTGTGTGTGTGTGTGTGTGTGTGTGTGTGTGTGTGTCAGGAGGACAGAGGGAGGTATAGGTTGACCTATTATTTTTACATACCAAACACGGCAACACATTTTTCTTTCAAAACCGCTCCAAAAATCTTTGTTGTGTGTGTTTGTGAGCCACAGAGCTGGTTGTGTGTAAGTGAAGCTGAACCCACTGGCCCATGTTGTGTTGGTTATAGAAGGAATGTGTTCACTGGCGGATTTTTTTACTCAAGGATGGAAGGTTAGGATTACTTTCATTTTTTTTCCGTGGAATGTTTATGAACCTCCTGTCAGTCAAACACCAGCCTGACCAACATCCTGACCTCTAATCACAGCTTTACAAGTCTGCAGCAAATGCTCCAAATCACCGTCAAACTTCATACGGCACTGGAATAAATCACGGTGAGAAACAGGCACCAGCACCGCCCAAAACTCTCCATTAAAGATCACCCCAGAAAAGTCAGCACTGTTTCCTCTGGGCTACACCCCTCTAAATTAGTACCAGGAACACATGCTCAGACAAAGGGTCCAGGAGTGAAGTGTCTCAAAATAACTTTGTTGAGATTTCAGGGGAATACAGGGAGGAATAAAGAAGAGCAGATGGAGAAGATGCTTTCAAATGAACGGAAATAGTGTAATCACCTATTGCGCTTGTTATTGTTGAGTCACGGATGAGAAGGGTAAACACACACCGGAAAGTAGATTCAAATGACTTTGGCTCAGTCATGCTGTAAACAAGACAAGGTAAGCAACCAATCAGGCGACATGCCCTGCCCCCGGACCCCCAGAGGCCTCACTATGTGGCAATTAAAGTGTGGTATTTTGATTAAAGAACAACATCAACTGAAATTATAGTCTTTAAGGGGCTGCCTGCCCAAATATGGGCCTTTCATGTAAATGCATCAGGCGAAATAAAAAGCTAACGTAATGCTAAAGGTGTAGTAGTTAATGTCTTCACTTGTTAGCAACCGCCGCTTTTATGAAACTTTGGACTTTCCCAAGTGTGGTTTTTCCTTATGTATTTTGTGTCATAGAACAAAATGTAAAACTCTTTTCAGCATGAGTAAACCACAGACCGTACTTAAGTCTTTTGACCACAAACACATTCAAGAAACCTTTTACAGATGCAAAATATCTCTACAGCTCTTTATGTAACATAAACAATTGCTAAGTAGACAGATACAAACCTTGTTACTAGGCAGACATGATAGAAACAATCCTGGAGTCATGGATTAACATCAATAAATAAACTCAAAGAAAATAAGATGGTTCTTAAAGCTTAGGATCTTTTTAAAAAAATTCATGTTAAGGTGCTTTCTTCAGTATCTAAAGAAGGAGATGCTAACAGCTAATGCAGCATAGCCCAAAATGCCAAAGTGTAAACAGACATTGCTAAAACTAGACTTGCTGCTTTGAGGTTGTCCACCTCCACCATCCAGTCAAGTTGCAGATTAAATCAGAGTCGGCAATTGGTTTGCCGATTTTGTCTTTTTGGGTGATTTTCTATTTATTTGAGCTATTGCCCCTTTCACACCAAAGAGGTTCCCGTTCTAGCTCCGTGCTTGTGCTCTTCTTGTTCGGAACCGGTATTTCTTTTCAGCCCCCGTTTTGTTCACACCGCCCAGAGCCCGACTGGTGCTCACAACAACAACAACAATGGGGGACTGCGTCGGGTCGATGATCGTGTTACATACAAAGCCAGATTAAATTAAATAACAACTTCTCCAAGCTTATACTTTTCTCCAGAGTGCCGTGGTTCATTGTTTATGTGTTTCAGCTGCATTTACCGACCGCTGCAGTGCTGCTCGTCCACCGGAGTTTATTCTCCCGTTATTCTCCCGTTATGATTCTACTTGTGATAGTCGGACATGACAACCTGTGCAGCCCATGTATTGATTCCATCCGATAGCTGCTATAATACAAAACACAATGATTAATAACAGTGAACGGATGGTCAAAGTAAGGTACAAATAAACAGAATCACACGAAGCCTGGTTAGTGTTGCCTGACTTTATAAAGTGTGTTTTTTTTATAAGTGTGTGGTTGCGTTCTAGTCACTTTGCTCAGCGCTACTGCTTGTTACAACTTTCATTTGCCGTACTCGCCATAAACTGTTAGCTCAGGTTAATCTCGCCCCTGCCCCCGCCTCTGACGTAAGCGTGACGTATGCGGTTCTTGCTTCGAGACCGCATTTTTTTTGGGTGCTTGGTAAGCACCGGTTTTTGGTGCTAAGAGTCGGCTCCGCTGCGGTGTGAACAGGAAAAACCGGTGCTTATCAGGCTCTAGCTCCTAACCGGTCCTGGAACCGCGTTGGTGTGAAAGGGGCATATGAGGGTGGGTTTGCCACAGATCTTATTTTCTGCAATATTACGAAATTCAACGGAATAATCCCCTTGGCTTTTTGTCGAGGGTGCCCTTGCGATGCTTACTTTCGGTGTAACCTACAAAATAAGGTTTTCAAAGTTCACTAACATGGTCTTTATTGATGCATAAAGCTGAAAGTCATTTCAGTTTGCAGAAAAAGAAACAGCAGAGCTCCAGTGTTAGACGTGATGCTGCAGAGTTACAGCAGACATCAGTGTGGCTCCTGTGAAAGCGCTCAGTGTTAACATCCCCCACAGGGAGAGTTTAATCACCGCGGTAACCTGAGAGGCTGCTTCCTCATCCAGCCATGATGACATCACCTTTCATAAACCTGTGGAGTTCGGGGTTCTGCGTTGAACGTACAGAGAGAAGTGGTTTGGCGAAAGTTTACTTTACAAATCGGATATTTAAAGCAGAAAAGTCTGAAACATGTATTTAGGAATATAAAAATAAAACACCCAAAAGAAAGCGAAGGCAGCATTAGTTGTCTTTTGCAGGTCACAGCGGACACACAACTCCCAAAACGAAACATGTTATGGCAAGTCTTTTTTATTGAAATACCTCACTGCTGATGCATTTTCATATAGAAGCACATAACGAGGGCTCTTCGTGCCAACAAGCCTGGTTTCTGCAGTGAAGCTAATCTCTCGAACAGATTCCAAAGCAGCTTAAATTAGGAAATTGGCTCCTTCCTTACATCGATAAACATCAGACTACTGCTTGTTTAGACAAATAAGAGAGGCCTAAACGATATCTGAGCAGCAGGAGAGTCTGTAACATGTTGTTTTCAGTCGGGTTCAGACGGGTCTCACATATTTCTGATGTCAAATCATCACCTCAGGAGAGGAGGATGTTGCAACATGTTCATCTATTCTCATAATCTAAACACTGAATTATAATACATGGAAAAAACAAGTAAGGGACTGTTTGAAAATGATGAGAGGGCAGAATTGAGGGAGCTCTGTGTACTTTTTGTTCTAGAAATGGCAGTCTGACTTTTAGGCGAGCATGGGAAGATGTTTATTTTTAGTTCAAATTTATATTTTAGCATAATGTATTTTATAGCTATTTTAAATCCAAGGGTCTGCAAATGTATTGACTAAGTGACGTTTGTTATGAAGCTTCAGCTACAAACATTTTCAATATTATAGCATTGGCTATCTATACTATGTACATTGTTGGAAATGAATACTTTATCAACATATTAAGGTTGAAGTTGGAATGCACCATGTTTCATACACGTCAGCTCTCCACAGCGATCTGACACACCTGGAAGAACCAAACAGTTATGTGAGGATGCTGTTTGTGGATTTCAGCTCCGCATTCAACACCGTTATCCCCCAAAACTGGTCAGCAAACTGGACAACCTTGGCCTTGGTTCTTCGCTGTGCTCATGGGTCATGGACTTTCTTTCAGATCGACCACAACAAGTCAGAATCCTTAAGCACACATCATCCACCTCATCCTAAACACAGGAACCCCACAAGGCTGTGTGCTAAGCCCTATGCTCTTCACACTTTTCCCCCATGACTGCACCCCCTTCAACACCATAATTACATTTGCAGATGACACCACAGTAGTCAGGCTTATTACAGATAATGAGTAGATGGCCTACAGCGGGGTTGGCAACCCCTTTACATTATTTAATAAGAATTATTGTTGCATTTATGTCCTCATCACTTCAAGGTTGCACACACAATGGCCAAGTACTTGATTTGACTTTATATTTTGTATGAAAAACCTCAATCTGCAAAGTAACTAGTAACTAAATATATCAAATTAATTAAGTGGAGTAAAAAGTGCACGTTGCCTACAAAATGGTGTGAAGTATAAAGTAGCATATTATAAAAAACCTCAAGTAAAGTACAAGTACCTCATTTGTTTACTTAAGTACAGTACTTGAGACAATGTACTTACATTACACCACTGTTCAAAACAATATTTGACCCATTAAATGCAGAGGAATTAAGCTGCTTCCAACTTTTAAAGTGCTTTCCACTTTGGATAATACATCAGTTTTAGTCCACTTAATGAACAACAGGTCTTAAACTCAGTGCAACACAATGTCACAAGAGTTAGGGTCAGTATGTGAAAACACTTCATGTTGTTAGAAGCGGGAGTCATGGTCCAGGGTATCGTGCTGCACAAAGACATCTTGACTCACCTCGAAGTGGTTCACTGCGGCAGAACTACAGCGGACTGCGGTCCGGTTCTGCTCCATGGAGGAGAGGAGGCATGTCCGCTGCTCTGTTAACGGTCTGTTTTCAGCTGACAACGAGAAACACCACTGTCCCAGCCGCTCTGTTATGGTTCACCGCCGGACACACCGACACCGGGATGGGGCTCAGCGCCTGGGGGAGAAAGACGAGCGAGCGAGCGAGAGAGAAGAGCCGCGGTAATCTGACGCCTCCTCCTGATTGGCTGAGGAGGTGATGACGATTCTCACCTTGATTTTGGATTTGACCATGAAATGTTGATTTTTATTTTACTTTTTTTGTATGTGTAGCCTACCTATTTACCCCTGATGTTTTTTCACGTCTAAGTAAAATAATACATCAATAAATACGTTTTCTGATATAAATAGGGGAAACAGGCAGAGGGAAAGTAATACAGAAGTAAATACAGTAAAAAATATTTTTACATCAAATGTAATCAATTATTATGAATGCCTACATGTATGTTTAATATGACCTAAGGTTTATTATCAAGTAATTCATTTGTATTCTTGGCCGCTGTTCTTCAAACTTAAGAAAATGATCTCGCTCTTTCGAAGTCTCTCTTGGTTCTGGAGAGTCTCCAGAGGGTTTATCAGAGCAGAAAGAAGTGAGCAGTGTCAGTGAACCAAAACACAAATATGGCAGGAAACCAACATAAATAGCTAGACAATGTTACAATAAAATAATGAAAATGCTGAGTTAGTGATAATAATAATTGAGTTCATCATTAAGGGAGATTTCACCAAACACCTAGCAGTGGGTAGTGGTTTAAATTAGCTTAACATTACCATTAATGCATCAATAATAATAATTTTAAAAAAATAACACATACGGTATTGAAAAATTTACTTTAGAGACAAGTTCAGCTTAAAAATAATGATTTGTGCATTTAATGTAAAAAATGATTGTGTTTTTCATTAGACCCTCGAAAAAAGTGAAGACAAGTATGCTGTGAACAGTATGTGTCTCACTTTATTGTTCTGATAGGTTGCTGTGAAACAGGAAGGTAATCAGAAGTCATCAGTGTGTGTAAATCAGTTTATTGCAAGAAGACCACTGGGAACATCTTCCTCTCTCTGAACTCTGCCCAGAGGTCCTCATCAACAACAAAAAGGATTTACACACCGTTGAAGAGCATAACACGACATTAATTAGCCGAACTGTTGCAGGACTACAATCTAAATACAGTATATATATGTGGAATATAACTGCTCATCAGAAGTTCGTGTTTCTAATAGCATATCCCTCTGATGTACAATACTTTTTTCATCTTGAAATGCATTTAAATTACACACAAAATAATCGGAATCATGGAAGAGGCATGCAAACCCACCAGTATTTATCTCTACCTGAAAATATACCAAAGCCACTTCCCGTATAATAACCTGTGAATATTAAACACGGCTCTACAGCGCTCTCTTGTGGCCGCAGAAGGACACTTTTAATTAACCCTATGAGCATTACAATTCTTCAGCTAAAAACTAAGATCAAATCAAAATATCTTCCACATTTGTAATTTAGAACACATGCTGAAACAGAGTAACAATACTGCTGACACAGGTGTTTTTTTGGCTCAAAGACAAGCAGGAGAATAGCAACAAGTTAGCTTTGAAGCCTCCAAAATACAAGTGATGGAACAAGAGTTAAAGCACTGTGTTTTAAGAAACGTTATGTTGTGAAAGTTCAAAGAACGGACTTCCTTATCGGAAAGTCAATCTCCCACAACCATCACTCATCATTTATTCGACGTTCAAGACTCTCGTGCATCATCGTCGAAAAAACCACCGGGTTTGTGCCAATATACAAATGTTGCAATATCTTTTCAAACTATACAAAACTTATAAATGATCTATTCTTAAATATAAACAACATCAAATCCGTTTCCAGTACTCAGATTATATATTAGGTATACAGTACACTGTACAGTATTCAAAGAGTCCCGTTAAAATACACTGTACACGATCCAAAGGGCGGGGAACTGGCGGTAAGACATGATCTTTGAATAAATTAATTCATAAATAAATCATGATTATGTCTTC
Organism: Gymnodraco acuticeps; assembly: GCF_902827175.1. Lineage (NCBI taxonomy): Eukaryota > Metazoa > Chordata > Actinopteri > Perciformes > Bathydraconidae > Gymnodraco > Gymnodraco acuticeps. The sequence goes on from NW_022990449.1 coordinate 350,393, forward strand.
CCAGCAACAGTGATGTCCTTGGGTCCTCTCAAGACTTACACACACACATGCACACACACGCAACCTGACTCTTAAGTACTCCTACTATTCTAAAAATACTTTTGGCTTTAAGAGGTAAACTCAACTCAAAATCTAATTCTTAAATATGTACAATAGAGGGAGCTCTAAAGTCAGTAGTTATATGTTAGAGTACCTGTAGAGGCTTTGCAATGAGAGAACAATCAATAAAGTGACAGTGCTGGATGCCAGTGGCAGGCAGATCCCTTCCCTATGTGGGTTTTACCAAAGGAAAATAAAGCCTATGTGTAGTAGTGGATAAGCCTGTAGAATATGTGGAAAGTATTAAATATGTGGATTCCGTCAGTGCAAAGCTAAAGTCGACTTGGGGCTCGTACAGCATGCTGTGTCCGCAGGTACTGAGCATCCAGACATGGTAAAGCATTTGGAGAGTATTTCTGAAATCACAAAATAGTCACTGGATCGTACAGCTTGGTGACTGATCCAGTTGTGCATAAGAGAATCCCATACATCAGTTAATATTATATAATCTTCAAATATATATACAGCCTGTTTTTTTACTTAAAAATACCTTAATTGTGTGCTTTTATTCCAAACATTTATGTACAAAGAGTAACAAACAATCCAGCTAAAAATGGCTCTGCAGGATTTCCCTCTTTCCTCCGTCAGTTACAGTAGCAGCTCCTGCAGCATCAGTCCTGTCGGTGTTCACACACTCCAGCCTACCTCCCGGTGCTGGGACTCTCTTCACGCCTCCGTCGGGTCCAAAAAAAGTCCTCTGTCTTCTGTCTTGTGTGTATTGCACCAAAGATAAATCATATGGAGCTCTAATTTCTGTCTAAAAGTAAAAGGTTTCAGGGTGCAGAGAATCTGGAAGCCATGTGAGGTTTCCTCCATGGACATGAGGAACAAGAAGACAGGAAGAGGGAGAAGGGGGTCAGTGGATGTCTCGACACATGGGCAGGTTGACGAAGACGAAGACGTTGAACTCGATGAGGATGGAGATGCAGAGAAAGATGGCGTACAAGATGATGCAGGCCAAGCCCAGTCGCCAGTCCAGAGTCCATTTGTTCAAATGGACACCGAGAACCTGTAAATATGGAGGAATCAGTAAGAGGGAGGAAATGATGACTACAGCACACAACTATTCTAAACACTTAGAGATTATAAACACTGTTTGTAAGCAATTCTTGTTTGAATGATATGATTCAAGGGTGTAGGGACTATAGAGCGTATACTGTATGGCCCAATTCCAAACCGCCCCCTATACCCTACCCCTACACACTACCCCTCCGTTGGGTTATGAAGCCCTCAAACAGCGAGTCTGCATCAGTGCTGACTCCACCTGCAGCTCCACCTGACCGGACTCAATGCTGTGCGTGTCCGTCAGGAAACAAGCTGTTTACTAATAGTTCCGTGGAAACATTCATTGATAAACTGCACAACAAGAGCTATTTCATATCTTCATAAAGATGTTAATAACTTCATGGTCACCTCGTGTTTGTTTAAACTTTGGATCGTTTACTCATGTCTAGTCTAGAAAACGGTAAAAGTTGTGTATATTTACTCTGACTTTTGCGAAAACTAAGCGGCTTCTAAACATCAGATTTTAAAACAAAAATATGTTTACAAAAAATATATTTATAATAATATATATATTTTTAGAGTTTTATTTGAGTTATTTTGAATCCAAGAGATGCTGATTTGAGACCGTTGTTAAGTATTATGGCATTTCCTGTTACTGCCGGAGAGAGGGGAGTTTGTCCCAAAGCTTGCCGCTGTATTTACACCCTCCATCTGAAAGAAGGAGGAGCCTCTTTAAGCTGCGAGTGTGACTACAGACGGAGTTCACTCCATCACGGACGGAGGGTGAGTGGGTAGGGTGTGGTTTGGAATTGGGCCTAAGAATCTTCATGCAGTCATCGTGACATTAACCATTGGTCAAAACATTTCTTTCTCGCTTGATACACATTTGATTGATATAAGAGTTGGCCTTAATGGCTGGTTTAAAGCCTCATCCATTCAGCATTATGTTCCTTTGGTCCATTATGGTCCCATTAGGAGCAGGGCTGCGTTTCACTTCTCTTATTTTGAATTTCCTCGCTCCCGTTGACAAATCAACTTCCGGTGATCCGTCCCAGTGGCCTTATTTCTGCCTGAGGAGCGAGGAGCGATAATGGAGGAGCGATAACCGAGGAACCACCAGACCATCCTCCGATGAAATCCTCAGATACTCGCCCCGCCCCCTTACTGTGTATCGCTCACTGATTGGACGATGCAGTGCATGCACTGATCTGATGCTTCTTGACATGAGAGCAGTTTCCCAGCGGAGTGAAGAAAATACATGAACCTCACGGGAGTCACTCCTCAGTTTATACCGTGTTTTGTTTCAATTAATGTTTCATTTAGTTACAAATATGTGATATATCTGAACAACAAAGTGGTCAAAAATCATTTTATTCATTTTTTGGAAACATTTTCATGATCGCTTTTTTCGTTTTACATTTTCATTTATTGTCATTTCCATTCAGTCAGTCATTAAGTGCTATTAAAATGTTAATGTGCTACATACCACAAACACACAAAGTGTGCAATCCAATGAATGTTAATCTAACTGGGTTTTGATAGATAACATATCTCTTTTTCTTCTCTCAATTATTTTATTTCTATTGTGCACTCTAATCAATATTAATCAAACTATTGTTCGTTTATACATTTTAAGAATGGCGTTTATCTTTTTTGAGAATGAGTTCTTATTTAATTTTATTTATTTGGGTCTACAACAGATGATACAAATGTTTGTGTCAGTAAATGTGTACTAACCGAGGCGGGGGGGTGTGTGTAAATAACGGGGACAGAGCTGCTGTCAGACGATCAGCTGTGCGGCGTCATCACAAACGGACGTCGCTTCACGTGATGCTCCGGAGGAAAGGACGTCCCATTGCTCTTAAAGGTCCCATGTCATGGCCATTTCCACTGATCATAATTCCATTGTTGAGGTCTACTAGAATAGATTTATATTGTGCAATTTTCCAAACTCACATTGGTTTCGCATACAGCATCTCTGTAAAGTACGTGTATTCAGCAGTATTCACTCTCTCCACTAAACGGCTCGTTGCAGCTCTTGCCCCCCCCCCCCTCCCTGTGAGCCCAGTGTGCTCCGATTGGTCGGGACCAGTCGGGACGTTGTGAATCGCGCTGAGCTCCGTGGAGGTGTGGTTTCCTTGTTTAGCGAAAGCGAAACACAGCTGAGCACACACAAAGTCACAGCCGAAGTAAAAACAATAAGTGTGGCTTGATATTGAGTAAGAAAAAGGTTGATAAACGCTGTGAGAATGGGTCTGCAGAGAGAATGGGTCTGCAGAGAGAATGGGTCTGTAGAGAGAACGGGTCTGCAGAGAGAATGGGTCTGCAGAGAGAATGGGTCTGCAGAGAGAATGGGTCTGCAGAGAGAATGGGTCTGCAGAGAGAACGGGTCTGCTGTGAGAATGGGTCTGCAGAGAGAATGGGTCTGTAGAGAGAATGGGTCTGCAGAGAGAATGGGTCTGTAGAGAGAATGGGTCTGCAGAGAGAATGGGTCTGCAGAGAGAACGGGTCTGCAGAGAGAATGGGTCTGCAGAGAGAACGGGTCTGCAGAGAGAACGGGTCTGCAGAGAGAACGGGTCTGCAGAGAGAATGGGTCTGCTGAGAGAATGGGTCTGCAGAGAGAACGGGTCTGCAGAGAGAACGGGTCTGCTGAGAGAATGGGTCTGTAGAGAGAATGGGTCTGCAGAGAGAACGGGTCTGCAGAGAGAACGGGTCTGCTGAGAGAATGGGTCTGTAGAGAGAACGGGTCTGCAGAGAGAATGGGTCTGTAGAGAGAATGGGTCTGTAGAGAGAACGGGTCTGCAGAGAGAATGGGTCTGCAGAGAGAACGGGTCTGCAGAGAGAATGGGTCTGTAGAGAGAATGGGTCTGTAGAGAGAACGGGTCTGCAGAGAGAATGGGTCTGCAGAGAGAACGGGTCTGCAGAGAGAATGGGTTCTGTAGAGAGAACGGGTCCTGCAGAGAGAATGGGTCTGCAGAGAGAATGGGTCTGCAGAGAGAATGGGTCTGTAGAGAGAACGGGTCTGCAGAGAGAATGGGTCTGTAGAGAGAACGGGTCTGCAGAGAGAATGGGTCTGTAGAGAGAACGGGTCTGCTGAGAGAATGGGTCTGCAGAGAGAACGGGTCTGCTGAGAGAATGGGTCTGCAGAGAGAACGGGTCTGCTGAGAGAATGGGTCTGTAGAGAGAACGGGTCTGCTGAGAGAATGGGTCTGCAGAGAGAATGGGTCTGTAGAGAGAACGGGTCTGCTGAGAGAATGGGTCTGCAGAGAGAATGGGTCTGCAGAGAGAATGGGTCTGCAGAGAGAACGGGTCTGCAGAGAGAATGGGTCTGCAGAGAGAACGGGTCTGCTGAGAGAATGGGTCTGCAGAGAGAATGGGTCTGTAGAGAGAACGGGTCTGCTGAGAGAATGGGTCTGTAGAGAGAACGGGTCTGCTGAGAGAATGGGTCTGCAGAGAGGAATGGGTCTGCAGAGAGAATGGGTCTGTAGAGAGAACGGGTCTGCAGAGAGAATGGGTCTGCAGAGAGAATGGGTCTGCAGAGAGAATGGGTCTGCAGAGAGAATGGGTCCTGCAGAGAGAACGGGTCTGCTGTGAGAATGGGTCTGCAGAGAGAATGGGTCTGTGGAGAGAATGGGTCTGCAGAGAGAATGGGTCTGTAGAGAGAATGGGTCTGCAGAGAGAATGGGTCTGCAGAGAGAACGGGTCTGCAGAGAGAATGGGTCTGCAGAGAGAACGGGTCTGCAGAGAGAACGGGTCTGCAGAGAGAACGGGTCTGCAGAGAGAATGGGTCTGCTGAGAGAATGGGTCTGCAGAGAGAACGGGTCTGCAGAGAGAACGGGTCTGCTGAGAGAATGGGTCTGTAGAGAGAATGGGTCTGCAGAGAGAACGGGTCTGCAGAGAGAACGGGTCTGCTGAGAGAATGGGTCTGTAGAGAGAACGGTCTGCAGAGAGAATGGGTCTGTAGAGAGAATGGGTCTGTAGAGAGAACGGGTCTGCAGAGAGAATGGGTCTGCAGAGAGAACGGGTCTGCAGAGAGAATGGGTCTGTAGAGAGAATGGGTCTGTAGAGAGAACGGGTCTGCAGAGAGAATGGGTCTGTAGAGAGAACGGGTCTGCAGAGAGAATGGGTCTGCAGAGAGAATGGGTCTGCAGAGAGAATGGGTCTGTAGAGAGAACGGGTCTGCAGAGAGAATGGGTCTGTAGAGAGAACGGGTCTGCAGAGAGAATGGGTCTGTAGAGAGAACGGGTCTGCTGAGAGAATGGGTCTGCAGAGAGAACGGGTCTGCTGAGAGAATGGGTCTGCAGAGAGAACGGGTCTGCTGAGAGAATGGGTCTGTAGAGAGAACGGGTCTGCTGAGAGAATGGGTCTGCAGAGAGAACGGGTCTGCAGAGAGAACGGGTCTGCTGAGAGAATGGGTCTGCAGAGAGAATGGGTCTGCAGAGAGAACGGGTCTGCAGAGAGAACGGGTCTGTAGAGAGAACGGGTCTGCTGAGAGAATGGGTCTGCAGAGAGAATGGGTCTGCAGAGAGAATGGGTCTGCAGAGAGAACGGGTCTGCAGAGAGAATGGGTCTGCTGAGAGAACGGGTCTGCAGAGAGAACGGGTCTGCTGAGAGAATGGGTCTGCAGAGAGAATGGGTCTGTAGAGAGAACGGGTCTGCTGAGAGAATGGGTCTGTAGAGAGAACGGGTCTGCTGAGAGAATGGGTCTGCAGAGAGAATGGGTCTGCAGAGAGAATGGGTCTGCAGAGAGAATGGGTCTGCTGAGAGAATGGGTCTGCAGAGAGAATGGGTCTGCTGAGAGAATGGGTCTGTAGAGAGAACGGGTCTGCAGAGAGAATGGGTCTGCAGAGAGAACGGGTCTGCTGAGAGAATGGGTCTGTAGAGAGAACGGGTCTGCAGAGAGAATGGGTCTGTAGAGAGAACGGGTCTGCAGAGAGAATGGGTCTGCAGAGAGAACGGGTCTGCAGAGAGAACGGGTCTGCAGAGAGAACGGGTCTGCTGAGAGAACGGGTCTGCTGAGAGAATGGGTCTGCAGAGAGAACGGGTCTGCAGAGAGAACGGGTCTGCAGAGAGAATGGGTCTGCTGAGAGAACGGGTCTGCTGAGAGAATGGGTCTGCTGAGAGAATGGGTCTGCTGAGAGAACGGGTCTGCTGAGAGAACGGGTCTGCTGAGAGAATGGGTCTGCAGAGAGAACGGGTCTGCTGAGAGAACGGGTCTGCTGAGAGAATGGGTCTGCTGAGAGAACGGGTCTGCTGAGAGAACGGGTCTGCTGAGAGAATGGGTCTGCAGAGAGAACGGGTCTGCAGAGAGAACGGGTCTGCAGAGAGAATGGGTCTGCTGAGAGAACGGGTCTGCTGAGAGAATGGGTCTGCAGAGAGAACGGGTCTGCAGAGAGAACGGGTCTGCAGAGAGAATGGGTCTGCAGAGAGAATGGGTCTGCAGAGAGAACGGGTCTGCTGAGAGAATGGGTCTGCAGAGAGAATGGGTCTGCAGAGAGAACGGGTCTGTAGAGAGAATGGGTCTGCAGTGAGAATGGGTCTGCAGAGAGAATGGGTCTGCAGAGAGAATGGGTCTGCAGAGAGAATGGGTCTGCAGAGAGAATGGGTCTGCAGAGAGAATGGGTCTGCTGAGAGAATGGGTCTGCAGAGAGAATGGGTCTGCAGAGAGAACGGGTCTGCTGAGAGAATGGGTCTGCAGAGAGAATGGGTCTGTAGAGAGAATGGGTCTGCAGAGAGAATGGGTCTGCAGAGAGAATTTGTCTGCAGAGAGAATGGGTCTGCTGAGAGAATGGGTCTGCAGAGAGAATGGGTCTGCAGAGAGAACGGGTCTGCTGAGAGAATGGGTCTGCAGAGAGAATGGGTCTGTAGAGAGAACGGGTCTGTAGAGAGAATGGGTCTGCTGTGAGAATGGGTCTGCAGAGAGAATGGGTCTGCAGAGAGAATGGGTCTGCAGAGAGAATGGGTCTGCAGAGAGAATGGGTCTGCAGAGAGAACGGGTCTGCAGACCCGTTCTCTCTGCAGAGAGAACGGGTCTGCAGAGAGAACGGGTCTGCAGAGAGAATGGGTCTGCAGAGAGAATGGGTCTGCAGAGAGAATGGGTCTGCAGAGAGAACGGGTCTGCAGAGAGAATGGGTCTGCAGAGAGAATGGGTCTGCAGAGAGAACGGGTCTGCAGAGAGAATGGGTCTGCAGAGAGAATGGGTCTGCAGAGAGAACGGGTCTGCAGAGAGAACGGGTCTGCTGTGAGAATGGGTCTGCAGAGAGAATGGGTCTGCAGAGAGAATGGGTCTGTAGAGAGAATGGGTCTGTAGAGAGAATGGGTCTGCAGAGAGAATGGGTCTGTAGAGAGAATGGGTCTGCAGAGAGAATGGGTCTGTAGAGAGAATGGGTCTGCAGAGAGAATGGGTCTGCAGAGAGATGGGTCTGTAGAGAGAATGGGTCTGCAGAGAGAATGGGTCTGTAGAGAGAATGGGTCTGCAGAGAGAACGGGTCTGCAGAGAGAATGGGTCTGCAGAGAGAATGGGTCTGCAGAGAGAACGGGTCTGCAGAGAGAACGGGTCTGCTGTGAGAATGGGTCTGCAGAGAGAATGGGTCTGCAGAGAGAATTTTGCCGCGATCCCAACTGTCTGTTATCAGCCTGCAGCCAGGGAGGAGAGATCAGCAGAGCTGCATGCACTGAGTGTGTGAGGAAGTCCGTGGATTGGTCAATTTGGACCAATCAGCGGGGGCTTAACGTAACGGCTCCGCGGACGTAACGTAACGGCTCCACGGATTGGTCCATTTCGTTCCGGGTACGGATGACATCATGTGTACCCGGAAGAATCAAATGGACAGTGACGTATCTCCAACGAGGCGTTTTGGGGAGGTATTTTCTGTGTTAGAGTTTTACTCCCTACATGGTGTACTTTGAGGGTTTTGACTCTGCACACCGTTTACATGCATAAAAACATTCATAACACACAAGGGGACGGGTACTAACCGGAAAAGCATTTCCCTGCCATGGTCTTTATTTCATTTCATTTCAAACCTATATTTAACCAGGTCGGTCCCATTGAGATAATTGATCTCTTTTTCAAGGGAGACCTGCAGGTCTGGGAGATAATCAAATGTATTTTTGCTTTCGACGATTATTAAAAAAAGATAATTAAGATAAAACACACACTAAGATATCCCTTTGTAAATATATGTCTATGGTTTGATTCAAAACGACCAAGATGTTGGATGAATGTATTTAAGCCCCCAGAATCACAGCCCAATTCAGTGACATGTAACGTATGTGGAACTTACTGTGACGAATACTGAGGCCAGCAGGAGCCCGACAGAGAAAATGAGTCCTCTGCTGTTGAGATGGATCTGAGGAGAGAAACAGAGGTTACAGCAAAAGCTGCCTCTGACCTGACACACACACAAAACATCCTGTATTTATGACTTGTATTACACCTATTAGAATCTATTGTTCTCCTCCTGTGAAGAGTAATCAACGGAGCACATGCTATCTTCTGAGTGTTAGGTGATAAACTGCAGTGCGTGGGTGTCTTTGTGTACGACTCCTAGCTGTTCTGCACTGAATATGACAGACTAACGTCCTTCATGAACACAGCTGTTCTATTCTGGTCGGAGTCCAGCAGAACTCCCTCTGGAGAGCACTCACGGTAGAGCCGTAGTCGACGCAGAGCGTCTGCACCGCCCAGGGCAGACCCCAGGCCCACCAGGATGTCAAACACATTACTGCCGATGGAGTTGGAGATGGCCATGTCCCCCAGACCTGAGGCAAGGAGAGCAACACTGTCAGGTCTGTACAGTCTCGAGACGAGTCATGATGCAAGCTGCTGAGTGACGCCACTCCTCCTCTAAACAGCACCTCACTCAACACAAATATGTACTTCCTGTGTGTGTTTACCTTGCCGTGCGACTATAAGACTCGCCATGCAGTCTGGGACGCTGGTGCCTGCTGCTAGGAACGTGATGCCCATGATCACATCTGGGATGCCCAAAGTGAAGCCTATCACAGTCACCTGAAGAGAATAGGATATTAATACATAGTTCAAAAGTGTGAAGGCTACATTAGGAACATCTGGGATTGAATTAAATAGGTGTAACAGTTAGTATGAAGCCTTTTACACTGAACAACTGTAGCTTGATAATTAAAAAAAAGACGTCAGTGATTCTGATCCTGTTTGGATTTGTCAGGTAAGAATTCATTCAAATCTTAATAATTCTTACCCACCAAGGTATATATTTAAATATAAATGCTATTTACAGAAGTGCAGAGTGCACATTTGAACATTTAACTTAAAATGCATAGATCCTTTATTTATTTCATTCTAAAATTGAGCAATTGTCATAACCGACGCCTCTGGAGTTGTTTTCCAAACTTAGTAATATCCCTTCAAACCAATCGGGGGAATCACTTCCGAGTGTGTTATAAGCTAAACGTTCATTATGTCACAGGCTAACGTGACTTCCTGTTATAATGTGAAAGTGCAGATGCTGTCTGCAATTTAAGATTTTCAAAAAATAACCCTTTTATCGTCCTCTGCATATAAATATTCTCATTACAAAATCAAAGAGTTTAAACCTTTTTTGTACAGTCCCAAAAACTAAGGATTAGAACCTTCAAGTTTTATGCAGGCAATTATTTCAATGGTTAAAGATCAGCACGTGTTTTCACTGACCATCCAGACCATGATGTAGGAGAGGCCAGCGATCCAGATGGTGGCGGTGAAGAAGGAGACCATGAACCACCTCTCCCAGCGCCGCTTGGCACAGTTGGGCACGGTGAAGAACAGAAGCAGAGACAGCGGCCACATGGTGATCCACTTCAGCTTGTTCCCCGCCCCGGCTGGAGGGAGAGAAGACGGTGATGGGACAATGAAATCATGATGTGTTCCGTGGTAGCACTAAAACCAAACATCAGAAAGTCATCAGTACCTGGAATTTTGAAAGGCACCGAGGGGCCGGAGTCTCCATCTTCCCCCTCTCCCTCCTCGTCGTTCTCGTTGTTCTCGTTATCCTCGTTCTCGTTCTCTGTCTCGTTCCCAGACTCCAGTCGCTGGAGTGTACACCTGCCGTTCAGACCCTGCTCAGCTCCGCCCATCCCGTTCTCTAAGCCCCGCCTCCCCTGAGCCCTGGCGGCAGAGTCGGAGTCGCCGTTGGTGATGCGGTTGACCCGAGTCTCACTGGTGTTGATCAGTCTTTGTCTCTGGAAGGGAATATAGAACATGAGTATAGAAAACATTAAGATAACGTTCATTAACGCGTTTCCAAATGCTGTTTAATAGCACGAATAGCAGTGCGTCAGATACATTTTGTCTTCATTTATTTATACCATATAAACAAAAGCCTCCCATATTTGTCTGAAGCAGAAGTTAATGTTGTTTCTCTTCTTTCAGACAAAATGGGTTTGTTTGGCTTGGACTCACTGCAGGCTGTATTCAGCAGCAGACAGGTGCCTGAGAGAAAATGTTTAAAGTATCATTTATTCCACTTCCTGTTGAGGCCACCCAGGGTTATTCAGTTATGCTAAGATGCTGGTTTGGAAGGGATTTCTCAAAGTAACTGACTTTTTGCTTGAGGGTAGCTTTGCCGCTTCTCAACTTTTTAATGTATTTGTAATAGTTTGCACCTTGTTTAACTACACAACTCAATATAGAGTCCAACCGGTTTCGTTTAGCCGGTATTTACCGGACTTTGACTGGAAGAATCTGTAGAAGTCTGGCAAATTTAAATCCCTTGGGTCGTATTGTCCGGTCTGACACAAATTAAATGAAAGTGTATTTAAAAAAAGTCAGAGCAGACTAGCCGCTCGCACCGATGCCAAAAGAGTGCACCGAGATGCCATCACTGTGAGGACAGCGCTCATTGTGCCGCCGGGCGCACCAGAATGATGCTTCGGGACCATGTTTTTCAGAGGAAACCATTTTGTGATGCACACGCACTTACTGCTTAGCAGTGGTGACCATAGACTGTATATATCCACTGTACAAGCAATACATGACTAATATATATAGGTGACACTATGCAGACTCACTTTTTTCAATAGTAATTTTCAAAAAACCAACATGCATTGATGATGTCATTACATATAAAGCCTTTTTATCAATGGTTTTCAAGCTCAAAAATAAACAGCGATAACATCTGAACAGAATATTTCCCTACTGTCCAGTAAATTGAAATCTAACCGGTCACGTTGACCAGCACAACAACGGAAACGCTGGTGTACACAGTATCACAGTGCATGTGCACGTGTGGTGTATATGTAGTGCTATACACCTGTCTCGTAAAATAGGATCCTGTGTTGAATCCCAACAGAGCCTCAAACCAGAGTTGTCTATATGTCAAATCATCAAGATCTGCACTTGAAGTCGGCACAGCAATGCAAAATACAGCACCTGACCCGCCCCCTGACATTTGACAAATCAGTTTGGCAACCTGACCCGACACCAGACCCATGATCCTCTAATGCAGTGGTTCTCAAACTTTTTTCAATAATGTACACCCTTTGAAAAAAAAAATGCAGCCAAGTACCCCCTGATCAGCGCAAAAACTATTTGTTAAGGAAAAATGCCTATATAAAGAGGTACAGTACAGAGCTGCACCATCAGTGTCTGATTTATTAAAACAACAACATTGTAACTGAGAAACACTTAAATGCTACATTTCAAATGTTTACAATCCATCACTAAATTCATGGCAAACCAATTTTAACATCATGCAATAACACTAAGACGACATTAGTTGCATTGAACTGATCTTTTTAATAAGTTACTTAATGTAGTGAAACATGGGCTTGAGCTTCACTGAGGATCTTTGTCATTCTGACAGGGAGGCAACCTGCAGTTATTACACTCTGCGTTTTGAAATATGTGTAACTCTGTTCATATAAAACCCACACTGCTCAAACTTCCTTACTTTTCTCAAAATTGGTTTATTTATTCATTCATTTTGGGGCGTGGGGAATAAAGAGAAAAAATATATGAGCATTTTATGAGCATGGGATTTTGACCCCTCATTCCTCATATAAACATATGCATAATGCTGCACTATACTTTGCGGCCACAAGCCGTTGCCAAGCAACGCTTATTGTTTCGGTGTCCTTTGATAAGCAGGCAGTCATATAATTAACTAGAACAAGTTGGATCTGACAGATTTGGACTTAGACGCGAGTAAAGTCTAACCGGACGCGAGAGAGAGATCAGATCAGCTGCTGCTGACGGAGAACACGCAGCTCTGCATGATCACAGCTCCGCCGCTGTGACGGACCGTTGAGTGGAGCAAAAATAAATACACTAAGAGTTAGACCTAACACACTTAGCTAGTTTATCTACTCTGGAACTAGCTATACTAGTTATACATATATTTATTCTTTACTGTCGGATCACTCATTACAGGTTCAGCGAGCTGCACGAGACTAACGGGCTGGTCAGGAGAGGGAGAGGAAAAAGAGAGCACCCCGTTTATTGTTCCCATTTTATTATCCAGAATTACTGTAGACTTTTGAATAAAGTAGTTCATCTACTATTAGTAGTTTGTTTAAATGCATTGCTTATGTTGTTTTTTCATTAACATAAAATAAATCTCACGTACCCCCTGCAGTACTGCAACGTACTCCTAGGGGTCCGCGTACCCCCATTTGAGAAACCACTGCTCTAATGCACCGAACCTTGGAGAGTACTTGTGCAAGTGTATTGATGCATATAGAGGATTAAATTAATTAGGGTGAATGCAGCACAGGGGTTCATTAAGCGTAAACCAGTAAAATCAGAGGGTCAGCTTTATGATCCCTCCTCCTGCAGTGGAGAAACTAAACTTAAAATTGCTCCTGTTTTGGATATAGTGGATAATAATTTGGATAACGAATGTACCTCGTTGATGAGCATGCGAGAGGCCATGGTGAGGCGGGTCCTAGGGGAGAAGTGACTAGTGATCATGATCCTCATGCCGGCCTCAGAGAAAGACAGCTGGTGTGGGGTACGCAAACAGCAGCTCATCCACCATCAGCACCGACGGCGGTACAGTGGAAGTTAGCTAGAAAGACGAGAACACACACACACACACACACACACACACACACACACACACACACCACACACATTGACCTGACTGTAGTGCTGGTGGTTTGCTTAATCCAACTGAAAGCACAATTAGTCATCAGTCAAAAATCATGTGAAAGTAATTCTTATGTTTTTTTGTATTAAAAAGCAAGAAACATAATGTTTAAGGGGAGAAAAGGTGTTTTTTGTATGTATTGCTAACATTGTCTTATTATTGAAAGAATGGAAAAAAGAAAGAGTGAAAAAGTGTTTTTCCGCCTCTGCTCTCCAAAGCCTCTTCATGGGTGGTACTGGTTTGATTGTCAGCTGAGTCAGACTGTGCTGCTGACTCTAGCTAACAGGCTAATTAGCATCTAAACTGACCTGAACATGCAGGTAAGTTTTCAGGCTGCTAGATGTGCTGCAGCTAATGAGCTATCTCTCTATGTTGCAAGAGAAAGTGTCACTGAGAGTTATTTCCTCGAGCAAAAAGCCATCCCGGGCAAAAGATAGTCTTGAGTAAGCAAAAAAGTAGAAAGGTACTGCCTCATTTTCACTTTCTTCAACAAGCTTGCAATGTCAGAACACCATTTGAATTCATCCACTGGGTTCCACGTTTGGATGTGATCCCAGCCTTTTTTAACAGGCCTGGAAGATGAGAGGTCTGGTTCTATAGGCCTCAGCAGACTGCGGCACTGTGAGATCCATTGGCTGAGTACACATTGGTCGACAGCTCATTTCGCTGTCCCTTATGTCCTTTCTTTGGCTTATTAAAAACTAATCTACGCACTGTCAACCTTCAACCTGTCAACATTCACAATATCAGCCATAATCGGTTCATTTCCCTCCAAGGCTTTACATCAATTTGAAACCTTGAAGTGGACTTCGACAATGAAGCTGGGTATGCTTTAGGGCGGGGCTACCTTGTGACTGACAGATGGCTTTCACGGTGTTGTCCATGTTTTCATCTTAGAACTTTAACCCTTTTTGCAAAATGATTTTGGTTCGTGAAAGTGAATTGTATTAATGTTAATTAATAATTACTTTAACTTTGACCTTGATGATGTTGGGCTTTCAACGTGCCACCTATCAGATAACAGATAACAGTTTTCACCAAATGGCACTGCACCCAAACTCGCGGTGAGCACAGAGCAACATCGTGTATCATGTATGCAGTTTTAGGGTTGGTTGAACTAAGATCCTCCCTGTTGTGTCACTTGCGTGAAAATAACAAGATAGCAACAGCCACAAATAGTGCTGCGTACCGGTACGCCGAACCGGTACTGGACTTGTAAAAAGTTTCGGTTCAAGTCCGGTTAAAACCGGAACGTCGGGAACCGGTACTTGGACTCGCAAAAAAACTAGCACTTACGTATATTCTGGTGTCTGTGGTTATTTAAACATTCCTTGATACACGTTATTCAGCGTCAATAAATGAGTGCTAATCCCAGTGTGCTCAGTGTACAACATCACATGTCATTTCACCTTCGATTCACGGTTTGAAAACGTAGCATTTCGCCACATGCTAATGCTAACCGGAAGTGAAGAATTTTCAGAATAAAAGTATTAAATTAATAGTGTGAACTTCCGGTTTCTTCAGAATAAAACTGATTTAAATTAAATAGTGTATTTAATTCAAAATTACGCCATATCAACATTGATTTTAATTTCTAACAGTATGTATGTACATCACTATGTATGTAGTATGTACTGTATAATGTACACATGTAGAGTTGTAGAAAATACATGGTGTACAGACAGTACAGTACACTCTGACTGTACAGTCACTACAGTGTAGCCTATACTGTATAGTAGGTGTGTAACAGTGTAATGCGTATAGTCTACTCTACACTCTTCCTTTCAGCAACGTTTTAGGGATTTAGGCTCAGTCAGCTCAGGGACTGTTTGGTTACTTTAGTTTGG
This sequence comes from Gymnodraco acuticeps, assembly GCF_902827175.1. Classification (NCBI taxonomy): domain Eukaryota; kingdom Metazoa; phylum Chordata; class Actinopteri; order Perciformes; family Bathydraconidae; genus Gymnodraco; species Gymnodraco acuticeps. Next base: position 365,451 of record NW_022990449.1, read on the forward strand.
TAAATGAAATAAATGTTTGAACTTTGTAGTAGTTCACTGTAGTTGCTGTCATAAGTCATTTGTAGACTAAGTGGCAAAAAGTGTTTTTTTTTACATTTGTACTTTGTAGAGAAATGTAGACACAAGTTGGAAGGGAGCACAATAAACCTGACGAGTTTGAATTTGAGTTGATTATGAGTTAATTTCAATTGATAATTAGCTCACAATAAGTTCACTTAGTTACTCACACAACTTGACACAAGCCATGGGTTCAGGTCCGGACTTATAAGTCCGGACCTGAACCTGAACCTCTGGACTTGAGTCCGGACCTGAACCTGAATGTGAGTCCAGGTACGCAGCACTAGCCACAAACCAATGGTCATGGCTACGTCTTCTTCCACAGTCTAGGATTTTGATGCAGCCCACTTGAACACATCGGCCCTGTCCACCATCTGCTCAAACAACCGCCACCCATGTTCTCTCGGGGCATCGCTCTGAGAATCACATGCAGAACAAGCTGACGGAGCAGGCTGGGCTAATGCTGGTTGGAGGCTGGGAGGATGAACACAGGCCTTACCCAGCATCTTGTGCCACTCTCTTTTAGCTGTTGTTGTGTCCCACACTATACTTTACCTTTAAGGGCAGAGAGACAGAAAATGGTCTACTTATCAGAACCAGATACCACCACAGAGGAGTGCTGTGGTGTTGCTGAGCGGAAGGCATTCATTGTATTATTTCTTCTTCTCGCCTACAAGCCCTTAATGGCCAGGCGCCATCTTACCTTAAAGAACTCATTATACCCTACTGTCCTACTAGGGCATTGCGTTCCAAGAATGCAGGGTTGTTGGTTGTTCCTAGAGTCTCTAAAAGTACAATGGGAGCCAGAGCCTTTTCTTATCAAGCTCCACATTTGTGGAATCAGCTTCCAGTTTGTGTTCGGGCGGCAGACACCCTATCCGTTTTTAAGAGTGCGCTTAAGACCTTCCTTTTTGATAAAGCTTATAGTTAGGGCTGATTAGATTCAGCCCCTAGTTTTGCTGATATAGGCTTAGTTTGTCGGGGGACATCTTACTTCTTCCTTCTCTCTGTCTATACCTGTGTACTCTCATGTTCCGATTAACCCAGCTTCCCCAAATGTCTTTCTTTTTGGTGTCTATATACGCCGGGATCCGGAGTCATGGATGATCCTGCAGTCCTGTGTCCTGGATTGCGAGCCCTGGATCTTGAGTTGTGGCTGTGGTCCTGGATCATAAGTCCTGGATGGATATCCTCGTGGATTCATCTTCCTATTATACACACATGCATTTCCAAACATTTGGACTACCTATGTTGCAAATGTATTATCTTTTCAATTTACACACGGTATCTATTGCACGTCTGTCCGTCCTGGGAGAGGGATCCCTCCTCTGTTGCTCTCCCTGAGGTTTCTCCCATTTTTCCCTTTAAACTGTGGGTTTTCTCTGGAAGTTTTTCCTTGTACGATGTGAGGGTCTAAGGACAGAGGGTCTAAGGACAGAGGGTGTCGTATTGTCATACTGATATTCTGTACACACTGTGAAGTCCACTGAGACAAATGTAACATTTGTGATATTGGGCTATATAAATAAACATTGATTGATTGATTGATTGATTGATTGATGTTAATTCTGCATAATCCAGACATTTTGGGAGTGACCATGCGGCCTACTCCATGCCTGAAAAGAGAAGCCAATGCAGAACGGTCTTTAATGTTCATTTTTAACAATCAACAGGTGTGACTACAAGTGGTTGAAGAAGGAGGCAGATTGTATAGAAGTGTAAGAGAAAATTACCCCACTTCCGTTGATGGTCTTTACTTCCGGTTTCAAGTGTTCTTACGTACAAAATGATGTTCATTTTAGTAATGTATGGTCCTATTCAGGGTAAACAGGATTATAAGAGGCGTATGCTCACAACTTTTACCAACTTCATGGAAGTTGTTATATTTAGGTCGCCTAGATATGTCTTGTACAGCATTTTCTTGTGATTTGCTCTGCGCTCGTGTGTCAATTCTGGCTCCCAAAAGAATGCAATCGTTGATGACCAACATGCCAGAATGTTAGTCCACAAGCAGATGGTTGGACATCCATTATGGACATTATTGGACATTCATTATGTAAGGGGAACTTGATCTTTGCTTAATAGGCATTATCGCACTAAGTTCATAGCCCAAAAAAGAGACAGAACTTTGTCCATACATTTATCCTTGACTGTCTTATCCTGGAGCTGAACAAAAATAGATGTGAGTGGTGCCCTAGCTGCCTTTATGTACAGTGTGCAGAGATGAGCAGCTATGCACTCTTTAGAGGGCAAAGTCAGTATAAAATGGAGCACAATGTTCTACCTTTCTTGAGCAGGACTGCAGTCGCGTCACACGTGACATTATCCTCCAGATCAGTGCTTCCTGTCAGCCCATTGGACAGATTCACAGAACCTTTCTTTCGCCGGGCGAAGTAGCGATGCGCCCTACCGTTAAACCTGCCAATGACAAATGAATTAAGAAGGGGGCCACAACTTTTTCAACTCAATGCAACAAGAATGATCGTATACTGATGATGACACTCACTTCATGATGAGGATGTAGATTGCATACATGAGAATCAGGATAAGAGACTCCCACCTGCACACAAACACAAGGTCAGTAAAAGGTATACGGTCATAAAAAGAGGAAAGAGAGAGCATATTACTCACCAGCAAACCTCCTCATCGTATATGAACTAAAAAGGCGGGACAAGAGGACAGAAAAGAACATTAGGTGGATGCAGTATTTGAAAGTGAGATTGATTTTGCTTCTCAACATCTACTCCACTAGAGGGCATGACCAATCCAGAGCTCAGACTGACAGATAAAGGTCAAAGCATGACATTTGCTTCATTATCTTACTACTTAACTACTAGACAGTGAAAAGATAAAGTCATGGGTCAGGCTGTAACAACCTGTTCAATGGTGGCATTGTCCTGCTGATTTATACATGTATGAGAGATAGAGATAAAAAATAGAGATATAGTCTTAGAGAGTACTTCTTTCTCCAAACATTTATTTGCAGTTGTAGTGGAAGCCTATATTAGTGATACAAAAAAGTCCATCCTTATCTTTACGACAATTATTGATACAAATATGTAAAAACACTCATTTATTACTCAACACATTTCTGTTTAAAAATGTAAAAATCACAGCAAAATAACGATAAAGTATCAAATGTGAAATTAATTATTGGCAAAATTGCAATGCAGTGTTTTGTTCACTGTATTACATTGGATTGTTATTATACAAGCATTAATATTAACATTTGACTGTTTTAAGCAAAGACCATTTTGAGCATTGCATTAGGCATAGGTAGAAATTAAAAGAGTAGAAATAAAACAATTCTAAAATATAAATATCTGGAAAAAATAATCGGGAACACTTTATTTATCGTCATCAAAACTGTACTTTAGTTTGATGATTAGTTAATATACTTTCTAAGTGAAGTGTTTGTTTCTTTTCTTGTGTTTTGTCGGTAGATCATTTTGCCCCTTGTGAAGGTACCAGCATATTTAACCTGCTGAGAGTTATTGGATGAACTTGGCACACAGCTTCAGCCTTTCATGATGACACACTACATATTTTCATGGAACCAAAGCACATTTAAGAAATCCACATTAACAGTGGCCGAACAGTATGTTTTATTGGCTTTGTAATACATATGAAGTGCATATCGAGTGTTGATTTCAAAGCTGGGAACCATAAAATGCACTTTCAAACTGGCCTCATAGTGAGTCTTTCTGCTCTAACCACACACTTGATCATATGAATAAACCCTCTTACCACAATGAGGGCCTGTTGATGGAAAATGTGGTAATAAGTCGAATCTCGGAGTAGAGCCCAGTGAGAGAGCTTCACTGCCTGCAAGGGAAAAAAGGGAAAGCGGAGATAAGGACAACGATAAGTACGCAAGTCGTAGTCTTATAATAACACTCATCCTCGCTGAAGTTACCGCAGCACGGAGATACAGAACCGCCCTCTGAGATCATTACCATACTGAGGTCAACACGGGAGCTGACCTCCTGACTCACAATTATTGAAAAAGTCAAACGAAAGGTACCATCCTACGTGGGAAAGGTGCCGATGTGTTTATGTAATCAGACACAAGGGCAGGAGCCCACAGTGCAGTGACTAACTAACGCTGGATCACTCCCCCTCACACACTCATACTGGGGGGGGGGCTTGGGGATCACGTGATCAGGATGCAATAAAAGGAACGTGTATTATTTGTACAGGTAACTAGTCATTGGACTACAAACAGAATACATTTTAAAGTAACCCCCCCAACCCTGCCTAGAAGTCCCATCTTGCATGTGCCCCTCCCAGCTGTGGAATTGTTTGCTGCTGCGAGGATAAGTTAAAGCATAACAAAGCTTTAAAATGTTTGCTTGTACTCTCTTTCACTGTAATAGTGTAGATGGAGCCCGCTCTGAACATCCTGCCAACAGTAACAAACAGTTCTGAGGTGGAGCGGGCGTACTGAAGATGATTTGACTGCCCTCCTCCCTCATTATATCACTTTGATTACGTAATGCACAACCTGGGATTGCATCACTGTTTGAGGTCCAGTGCATTATCTTTCAGAGCAGAGAGTTTATCCTTGTACTCCGCTCATTTCATTTCCATAATATATCCCGGCATGTCGGATATGATCAGAGGGAGGCTGCGCTACATCATGTTGTTTCTGCATCTCATGCAACACACAGCAGTGAGGAGGCATGTCTGGGAGTCGCAGTTATGTTGGGTCTATTAACACTGGATTGGTAATGGGCATGAAATTGTATTTTTTGGTATAACCACTTGTATAAGCAACCTTGTTGTATTTACTTAACTTGTAATTATCTACTGCAAACAAAATAACTTGTATCTGGGCCCAGACAGCGTGTGCACATGCGTTTTGTTTAAGCCAATCACTTCTGATCTGATCTGGATTCGGCTTTTAGTGCATTTTAAACTTTGACACCCTAATGATTCAACTAAGGGCTATAAAGTATCGTTAACTGTTGGCTTATTTAATTATACAGATGCATCATTCATTAGACCTAGCCGTCAGTGCAGCCATGTTCCAGTGATGTGCTTGTGTTTCTATATTTTTAGAACGAAACAAGTAAAAAGGGATTTATTTTGAACTTAGGCACGCTTAGAAGTCCCTTTTGTGTTGCAGTGTGTTGCAGCACAGAGATACAAACTGTATTGTGTTGGGACGTTGTACTTAAGGCTTGTTTAGCACATCGAGCATAAGAGCATGATAAAAGAAGAAATCAGTGATACGTTTGTCAATGTGTATTCAGGACTGTGCTGAAACGTTTTAACACTGAACTCTGTTCTTTTTCGAGAAGAAAGCCACATGAAAGATACCTGACTACTCGGTGAGAGATAAAATGATGAAAAGATGTTGTGACAGCAAAGGTTACATCTGTAGGCAAGCCCTTAGAGGCAAGTGAAAACAAAACATTCTTGAGGAACTGGTGAAACAACAAGGCTACAAGTTACTTTCTTTAAAACCCTAGCTAGAATTACCGCCTTGCAGTTGTATGTGTATCATACGTGCAAAACAGTGAAATTGCAGTTTACGTTCATGTCTTTCAAAATGTCATCACTTCATCATCATTTTATTCTGTTAGACCGTATGAAATTGTTAAAATCAGCATAAGAATACCTGGCCAAGCTTGTGTTTTGTAAGACCTAGGTGAACTAGACCTTTAGCTACATGTATTGTGTCACAGCAAGTTTGGTAATGTGACAAGCATTTCTTTAGAACATAAAGGAACGTTGAATTGCTGTCTCTTGTTGCCTTAAAAAGTATTATAACAAAAAGCAAAGGATTCTGACAAAAACAATGGCCCCATGACATCCCTGACGTCGGGCCCAAAATACTTTTTCCCATTGACTTACATTGGGAAAGGGACATCTGTAAATCAGCAGATCAACGCAGTAAATGTGCTAAAAGCTAAATCTAGTTATTATTCCTCTCAATTCATTTAACTAAGTGGAGACCGGACATGATGCTGCCGTTACACAGTGGATTGGAGGCGGGGCTAAAGGAAAACAAAAGTGTGCATGCTCTATGGAACCAATGGATGCTAAAGACTGCTGGAAGATCCAAGTATTTCTGTTCTTGAGTCAGTCCATTTTCTCTGAGAGATTAGCGGGGCCCCATCTCCTGTTCTCTTCACACATCCATGGTGAAATTGCAGGATATATCTAAACCAAATCTACATGGTTTACCCCCCCAGACCCCCCCAATAAAGCAAAACTGAACATTTTAGAGTGGCCTTTTATTGTGGCCAGCCTAAGGCACACCTGTGCAATAATCATGCTGTCTAATCAGCATCTTGATATGCCACACCTGTGAGGTGGGATGGATTATCTCGGCAAAGGAGAAGTGCTCACTATCACAGATTGTTTCAGATTTGTGAACAATATTTGAGAGAAATGGTTATTTTGTGTATAGAAAATGTTTTAGATCTTTGAGTTCATCATGAAAAATGGGAGCAAAAACAAAAGCGTTGCATTTATATTTGTGTTCAGTGTATATGCATGTACTGTATGCATGAGTACTCTCTGCCACTGGGCGTTAATGTGGCTGAACACACACTTAAAGGTGACATTAGGCTGTGGGGTTCACTCTGGTAAATGGCAGCAGGTCAGCAGCGCTCTGATGACATCATACCTGTCCAGCGAAGAAGCCGCACACACCGATGATGCAGAGGATGTTGAAGACGGCCGAGCCCACGATGGTCCCCACACCCACGTCACCTTTGGTGATGAACACCCCTGGGGAGAGAAGGAAACACACGCAGCATTATGACCCCACAGAGACACAGACGTGTTGTACACTAGCTGACCTTTCACATCGC